>NW_005054333.1:5919780-5954922 GCF_000277835.1 Geospiza fortis | reverse complement strand
GCCCGCACGGGCGGCAGCGCTCGGAGCCGGGGCCGCCGCCGGCCCGAGCGGCGCAGCGCTCCCGCCGCCAGCAAACGCAAACCCCGCTCTGCCAAAGCGACGCGAGCAGAGCTTGTGCAGGGCGATAGCGGTAAAGCACACGCCTCCTCGCGCTCGGGTTCAGTGCGATGATAACGAATTGGAAAGAACCCAGTGACTAGGAAAGGTGTGTAATCTGACCACAGCTTGTATGTGGACTCTGTTTTTCAGACATTGCGATTCAAAACTGACTTTCATGGCATAAACTGCTTTTTTTTTTTTCTCAGATGTTCTTGGCTAATGAAAAATGACTCTTTAGATATCAGTTTGTGTCATGCTATATTAAAAGTAGATAAAAGAGATATCAAATGCTAAATGGATTTTCTGAAATGGCTGAAGTCCATTCGTTGGTAATTAGAAATCTGTTTACACCAAAAAATTCTCTCACAGGCAGAAAGTTTAAAGTAATTTTTTATTAGGATGCAGTCAGTGTTTTATATATGATAGCAGTAAGCATTAATTAGATCTTGCACAGATTTCAGGATGGCTTCAAGTACGAATTTAGGATCCTGGTATGTTCAGTAGTAAAGACACATTTCATTCCATGGGGAAAAGTGACATTAA
Organism: Geospiza fortis; assembly: GCF_000277835.1. Classification (NCBI taxonomy): domain Eukaryota; kingdom Metazoa; phylum Chordata; class Aves; order Passeriformes; family Thraupidae; genus Geospiza; species Geospiza fortis. Next base: position 5,954,280 of record NW_005054333.1, on the reverse strand, counting down.
GTCTATGCTACATTTTTGTGGAATTACTGTTTCCACAGAATCATTCAACAGACATCATGTTAGTAGTTATTAATTTATTCATCTACTTTCACTATGCTAGGAATACTGCCTTCAACAGTTAAAGAAGCAGCTGGCTTTTTTATACAAATAAACTGGGCTCTGAGACTGTCAATCTTCTTTGTTTGACAGAGAGGAGTTCCTGCCCACACTGAAAGAATAGCTCAACATCTGTCATCCCCTTCTCTGTGATGGCCCAAAATCAGGAAGACTACATCTGTCCTCTTCCTTTCAGATACTTCTGGGAGGGAGAGGTAGGAGGACTGTGTATTTGGTCAGTGTGTTCATCAAGCATTAAGCAAGTCTCTACAAGCCCTTTCATGTAATTGTATTGTTTTTCCACTGCTCGAACAGTAGAATTTGCAGTGTAGAAGGTCTTTGGAATTTTGATCCTGCTAAGAGTTTTTTAGGTTTTTGTTGGTTTTAGTTTAGTCTGCATTTGTTAATAAAACACATTTTAGTTGTAATTAAAGTGTTTAGCAATAATTTATACCTAGGTATGTGGTCCACGGGCATGTATATTGCAGATATATACATGAATGAGCATAAAGCAGAAAATACTTATCTTTCAGGTTAGGAATTACACTACAGTGGTGAGTGATAGAGGAAGATGAAAATGAGGGATGTAATTTAGCTTATCCCTCACAAGCTCAAAAGTGGCATCTTTTGACATAACTGTGTATGGAGCAGAGGAGAGAGGGAAAGTGTGGAGGAGGAAGAGAAGGGGATGGAAGAGGCTGGGAAGAATGTGTTATTATGTAAAAGAAATGTTTAACCTCATTATCTCTGGTTTAATATCCAGCAAATTTGTCAAAAGAAAAAAGAAATAAATGAAAAAAAAATCAATCAAACAAACAAACAAACAAAACACCTCAATTCCCTGAACTCAGAATAGAAATTAAAGTAATTTTTAAATTAATGGTAATGTCCTCTTCCAGTTGTAGACAAACTAGTAGTGAATAGTGGAATGTGCACTCCTTTTCTTATCACAATTAAGAGCTACTGTGATGAACCTCCGAGTCCCGTCCAGCAGCAGTTGTGTGAAGCAAACACCTCTGTGACCTACAATTTCAGCTTCACAGTCCCAAGATTTGGGAGAAGCACGAAGTGCAAAATGCTCAGAGGAATTCAGGCATTGCGACAGTCAGCTCTGCTGTCCAGGGGAATCCACCCTCTGAAGTCAGGCTGTCAGGCTGCCTGTCACTGCCTGGTGGCAGTGAGGCTCTGGTGACATGGTGATTCTGATGTGGCTTACACCCATGCTGCCACTGAAGGAATGGCTCAGCAGCTCAGTCACTCTGTTACCTGCTGCTTAGATTCTTAGAGCTCTAACCTCTGTTTATCTGCTCTTCTTAAAAGAATGCAGAAAGAAGCCAGTTTCTTAGTAAGGCTGGTTCATTGATTCATTTAACATTCAATTGATTCATTAAACATTTTCTAAACAAAAATAAATGAATTACATTTTCCACAGAAATGCCAGTCTAATCTCAAGGCATTTACCCACATCAAGTCCTAGAACAAGACCTTACTAGACCGTATCAGATTATACTTAGATAAGATTTTAATGTGTCACCACCAATGGCAAATATGGTACTAAGTTTGCGTACAAAGACCAAAAATATTTCTATTTTTATTATTTACAGATAAAAGAATGATCTTGGTTCCACAGCTGGACCAATCCAAAAAAAGAATTCCACAGATATAGCAAAATCTCCTGCACTACAGAAGAGAATAATGAAAAATGAGATCCTACTTTCCCTCCAGTCTCTCTGGTTCAGGAACTAAAATTCTACCTTCCATTTGCTCTGTTTCTTTTCATGTGCATACCAAACTTGTCACTGCCCTATGTGGAATGACATACTTGTCTTCATCTAGGCTCCCAGATTTTTGGAGACAGGAATTGATTTGGTTTCTCCTCAGGTCTCTGTTTCCATAGTGTTGGAATCTTAGAGATGGAGTGAAGATATTAGTCAAAAGAACAATAACTAAAAGGAAGGAAAGGGACTTGCTAGACTGCCCAAAGGTGAATATCTTCCTGCATGTGTCTGCTGGGGGAAACAACATATAACTGAATTGGTTGTTGGCCTTCTCTGTTAGTTCAGAAAAGACAGTCCTGTCAGCTGTCGTATTTAGAAGGTAAACTAATCCAACCCTGGCCTGGACATTTCATTTTCCAATAGAAATGTTCCAGTAAGTTTTCTCCAGCTCACTGTGTATAGAAGTTTTCCTGTGCTTTGTAACAGAAGGCAAGCAAACTGTTGCCAATTCTGCGTGGCCTTCTCATGAGACGATAGACATTAAATATTTTGCATTTTCCTTCTGGTTTATGAGTTTGGGGTGTACACATTTTATGGCTTCTTTTTTGTGAAACAGTGCAGAATAGAGTTTCATTTTGTTGTGTGCATTTTTAATAAGAGCTGGGAATTTTGCAACAGCATTTTCTTCTGAGGTCTGTACCTTGCAAAAAACACCAAATATAGTGACACAATAAAATTGCAAGAGTTATAAACATTGTAACTAGCCTTGGGGATGTTTTGACTGAGTCCCTCCTCCAAATCTTTTCAAGGAAGCAGATCCTGAAAGTTAATAAGCTTAGGAAGATTTTAATGAGCACATAGACACTGAAGCAACTCAGAGAATTCTCCTTTGTCTTATGAAAAGGGATCACTATTAAATTCCTTATTACTTATGACATGTAGTTTGTGCTTTGGATTGGCAACCTTCAAAGGTATGTTATTATGATTTGTTAAATTATGTTAAATAGGTAGAGAAAAATTAGCAGCCTTTAACGACCTGGCCAATACTGTCACTTTGTCAGATTCCAGAAAATCACTCTTGAGGTAAGGAGCAACATTGCCATTTATTACATCAGAATCTGATAAAATAACACTCACATTCTCATCATGACAGAATAAGAAATAGTATAATAAAGAAAGCACTTCATAACATGGTTACCCTGATCTGCATACAAGTCAACAACATTCAAAAATCTGACACTTGAATGGTTTTGTGCATCCATTTCTGGCTTGGACTGCAGAGTGGCTTCTGAGACCCTTTAGCACCCCTATTATCCCACAGCCGGTAGGAACTATGCCATGAGCTGTCCTCTTGCAGTCTCTGTGGTCCCACTGAGAGCCTGACACACTGAGGACTGTAACACTCACCTACTGGATTGCTCCAACCCTAATCCAATCCATTTTATTCTGTGCTAAAATGCAGACAGGAGTTGATTCTAGGAACTGATTCACTCTCTCCATCCCTGTCTTTGCTTTATCAAGAAATTTTGCTGCTGAGGTGAGGTACCTCTCTCTCAGATGAACAAGATGCTATTACCTCCAAGTTGAAGACGGTATTTTTTTTTAAACCACATAATTTATTTAATAATTAAACTATGGTCTAAGCGGTGTGAAAATAGATCTCATAAAAAGAGGAGCCTTTGATTCCAAAGATTATTTGGGGTCTAGACCTTTTAAGGAAAAGGAAAGCAAAAGTTGAGTGCCAACTGTATTGTTAATCCTGAACTTTACAAAGAGAGTCTCTACATGAAATAGTGAGCAGGCAGGGACCACCTTTAGGGACATGTGTCATGGATGGTTGCACAGGTCACCACAACGCAGGGTCGCTATTCACACAAAGTGAGAATGTTGCAGTGTCATGCCTGTGCTGCTGATTCAGCTCCTTATCAGCTCCTGGCTTGGAGCTTTGATAGCTGATGTGACAAACCATAAATAATGGAGGGTCAAGCTGAGCAATGTTGTTCACTCTGACCTTCTAATACTTCTGGCTTATTAGATCAGTCATTAGCGTTTCAACAGGCTGCTGAGAAACAGAGTACAGTGGCTTTAGCTGCCAAATCCTCCCCTATTCACAGACAGCCTCTCTGTGTAGGTATTAAATGCAGCCCAGGGAAAAAAGTCATATGTTCCTTGAAAGGAAACCAATTTACAAAATAGGGTGAAAATCACAAAATAGCCAAATATAGAATATGGCCATGTATAAAGCGAATCTCTCAGCAAAAAGCCCCAACCTATTACCACCCCCTGGAGCCCCTCCAAACAATAACCAAAAAAAGACCTCAATAGTTATCAGGGAAAATCGTTGGTTGGGTTTTTTTTGGTTTTTTTTTTTTTTTTAACCAAAGGGATATGAGCAATAGCATAAGAAAAGAAGCTATGAAGACAGTCAGAATTGGACAAGGAATAAATACACTGTCATTGCCCAACCTCTGCCTCGTCCAAAGTGCTGAAGTTGAGGAAGTTCGGTAATTTCCATTTTAAGGTTCTGTATCTATGATGTTGTGAATTTTTCCATTAAAACTGTGAAATTTTCCACACCAGTGGTCTGCCAAATCTTAAAACTTTAAAATAGTTAAAAAAAAATTCGAAATCTCATCGATTCCAAAGTTAATTTTATAAGCAAGCATATTTTAGCTAATTTTAAGAAATTTTTTTACAATTATTTTCTTGAATACATCTAAATGGGTTCTAAAAAGGAAGATATAGGATCATAAGTGCTATACTAGAAGGAGAAAGACACACCATTAGCACAAACATCTGTAAAGATTTGCCTCAAGATTTTATGGCTGCTAAAGCAAACAGGGCTAAATGCCAGGTACACCTCTGCCATGGGTTTATTTGGAGCTCCATGACCACCAGTGCTGTTGTCCCTACGTTATCTTGCCTTATAGGAGATGATGTTGTCAATCACAAGCTGACAGCCATGCCAAAGAGCCACCCTGAGCAACAGTGTTGCTGTACACAGCAAAAATCCTGTTTAGTTTTAAAAAACAAAAGGTTAAAAAACTGTATAAAAAAGATTAGTATCAAAAAACCTCTGAAGATTATGCATTCAACTGAGCAATTGGAAATGGACAGAATTAAGCTTTTCTTGCCATCCCTAAGTGTCCTCTTTCATGCTATGTATCAATCTTAAAATGAACAGTCTTTTTGTTTTTCTTTTTTCCTGCAGCATTCACGCTTTGTCAAGCTCAGGAGTTTTCTGGGGTACTGTAACATAGAAGACTGTCATCTGCTCGAGTATCATGAAAAACTGAGAAGCTGCCATAAATGAAACCAGAACAGGGAGACAGCAAACTCTCTTCTGAAAACAGCTCTATGTTATGACGGATAAAAGGATTCTCCTGGAACCATAGCTCCAGAAGTGAACCCTCATCTATCCTGATTTTGTCTCTTCTATAGACTCATGTTCCTCATGTGATTCAAGTGAAAGTTTTATAGGTGGAATGAACTTGTGTCTTCCTTATTTTCTGAGTGCCCAACTTCATACAGTCAGGACTGATTCACAGAAGTGCTGAGTACTCACAGATGCTGCTGAAATCAATGGGACCTATCCTTTAGACATATAAAATACCATAAAAATGCTAAGCATCTTGGAAAATCTAGCTCTGAGCACATCATATTGAGGACCCCAAATTAGTAGATATTTTTATCAATCTTGGCCATAATGGCTCAGCACTTCAGTCCCCCATCTATAAAGCGAGTCTAATAGTACAGTCTCACTTCTCAGGTTTGAAGGTAAATTAATTAGTATTTGGGAAGCACTCAGAAACCCTACTAGAGAATGCTACAGAAACACCCATAAAGATATTAATAATTCAGTATTCTGCACAGGGTTTGAATGATGTGCAGTAAGGAAGGCATGGAGCTACATATTGAGTGATAAGAATAAAAAGAATATTGAACAGCTGCTCACTCCGGGAGCATCGTCCATCCTATGAACTGAATGATGTATGTGTCTCTGCAGTTAAAGACTTATTATCATGCATATGTGCCACGAGCTCAAATTAAAGTTGCAAAAGCAAGCTTAATTCTGATTTTTCTGAAGTTGAGCGGGCTTAAATTTGCAACATGGACACACTTTCAATGAAATTTTTTTGTGCGATCATCTCTATATTTTAATGTTTTCCTCCTAAAGACGTGAAAAGTTTCCTGTGTCAGTGAACCCAGTCATCGCTTACATAAAGCATTCACGTGGCCTGGGTCACTCTGAGAACAGATGTATTGATTTTCCAGGGACCAACACCAGGGGCAAGTTTGGCTTGAACCATCTTCTTTGTCTGATTGCATAATTTTGTAGTGGCTGCTGGGTAGAATTGAGGTATTAAGTAAGCACAGGGAGAGAGAAGCAAGCTTGTCTTTTGGCTTCACTTTGTGTCAGGTTTTTTTGGTGGTTAATGTAGCATTGGGAGAATCACATTAACTTCCATCCCAGAAATGAAGTTATTGCCAAGGCAAAAACTCCTGTATTTACATATAAATATCCCCATTCAGCATGACTGAATACCTTTCTCATTTGTAATGATGTAGCAACATCCATGACAATCAAATTCTAAGACAGAGATGTTAGATTAAACTGACTGTACGTATCTTTGGATGTAAACCCAATCTTTCAGAAAATCTACCTGATCCAAATGAATAATCCTTAACAAACATGTTCTGAATTATGACCAGGTTTCTAGATAAGATTACTTGATCTCAGCAAAAGACCTCTGTAATACAGAAAAAAGACTGCTGGCTCCTTCTGTCTCACTCAAGGATGTAGGTCCATTTTTAGTATGTCATCTATGTTTGGATGAAAGGCTTGGATTTTCCCAGCGACCTGGAGCAGTCAGTGGACATTGTGGCTTTCTGTTTTTTGTGACCAAACCACAATCCACTATTTTTAAACCTGCCATCTACTTTTCACTTTGAGTTCTGGAAAGAGAGAGAGTGGTATTTTAAATTTTGTTTCACTGGTCATGTAATGACAATTAAAAATATCTGCCTCTCCCCTTTCTTTATTCTCATTTTACCCCTGATTTCATAACAAATGTATTGGGTTTCCAACTAGTTGTAGTCCTGTTCCACATTATATTTTCTTGTTATGCTAACTCAAAGATTATTTGAGAGAAAACTGTATCATCCCTTGTCAAGAGGGAATTTAAAATATTAAATCATATTGTTTTAATTAAGCTCTTAATTTTGCTTGCACTTCTAAATGCTTTTCTGGACATAGATGCATTTCTGAGGAGAAATCAGTATTGTTTATTTACACACTCTCTCTTCTCCCTTTTACTTTTTTTTTCCAGAAATATAACTTATTATCTACTCCAAGATTAAAAGCATTCTAAACCATATCAGCTGCGAGAAATAGCTATCTTGTTGATTTTCAGAACGTCTACAATACCCCATCTAATGTATTCAATGAATTATTTATTTTTTAAAGAGATACAATAAATCTTCACCTACTGTATTTGATGATTTTCATAGCAGGAATAATAAGTAATATGATTTGAGTGTGATTGGAACCAGGTACCAGGAGGGGGGGAAGGGAGGTCAATTTAGACTATTTACCAAGCACATTGAAAGACAGTGCATCTGTAAAGACACTGGACATTGCTACTCGTTTAAAGTTCCCAGGGGAAGAAGTTGATGTATTTCCATTGAAAATAAAGGTGAGGAATTACTCAAATACTTATATTTTAAAGGAGCAGCTTAGGTGCAAAAGCACAATGGTGATGTTCAGTGGTATTCTTCCCCGTTACATTGGAGTGAATCCGAGTAATTCCATTGATTTCAGTGGACTTTCATTGGGCTAACTGAGAATAGAATCTGACTCCATGTTAGCTGGGGGTGGGGAAAGTGACAGGCATATAAATAACTCCAGATAAGTATTTGAATTACAAATACTCTGCAACATGGTTTCTATCTGTTAAGACTGGTCATACCAAGTCATGAAAGTTCTGGATACATCCTCTCCTGTTTAGTTCATACAATTAAAAAAAAGATTAAAAAATAAAGCACTGCTCAGTGGCAGCTGTTTTTGATGCTGATATTAGCTACTGTTGATGTCATGTTCTAAGCATCCATCAGAGGATCTCTAGAGTACCTCAGAAGTGTGTCCCATTCAGACTTTGAATCAACCAAAAGTTATAGCTTAGTTGAATTTTTTCTTGGCAGGTAGTGAGAGGAGTTGGTGAGTCCCCTGTCCCACTGCTGTGTGTTTACACAGTGACAAACAGCTGAACAAACAGCTGGGAGAATGAACACCAAGCCTTTAGAATTTAGTGTTTTCTAAGCTAGTCAAAGGAACCATGCAGAATATTTATGTGCATCATGCAGGAATTTCAGGGTTTAACAATTCCTTGCATCGCCATGCTTTGCCTTACCTTGCTTTCCCTGTCTCTCTACCCACTGCATTTTTCTCTGACTTTTATTGATGAGATGGAGACCCTGGTTCAAGCAGAGCATAAGATTTTAATATAATACTTTACTCCTCTTGCCTTCTTCTGCAAGCAGGTATATTTTATACGGACTACCTGCAGTGGGATCTTGCTCTAGATCTAGCTAGAATTAGCAGCAAAGCACAAACTGGTACCAGCTCTCTTTATATTTACCTGTATCCATCATCCATTCACCTCTGAGGCCTCTTCACAGATATGCTCAGACTTTCATGAAGTCTTTAAATCCACTTGAGGTCTGGTTCTTTCAGATCACTGGTGCTATGTAAACATATATTATCAATATTTTAGTCATCAAAATATCTGACCTTCAGAATATGCTGTTAAGCAGCAAACAGACTGACTTAGGTAATTTTGCCTTATATACTTTTCTATTTAAATCTCTCTTCTGTGAAAAGCTATTCCAAACATCTGTTTGCAAAAATACCTTGGTAATTTGCATCTATTGACTAGATTGCAGTTTCTGTTTTCAATTTTAGGAATATTTTACTTTAATATTTGTGTTAGTCAACAACTTTTGGCTGGTAATAAGAGTGCTGGCACACTAAATAAATGAATTCTTGTTTCACTTTTTTTTCCTTTAAAGCATGTTGAGCTTTCTCCTCTCTTGTGCATTAGAGATTTGAGTAACTATCTGTTAATACTTGTTCTGCTGATACTCTGGAAAGTTTTTCTTTAACGGCATGAATGAACTCAGCATAAACATAATTCTAAACTTTGGCTGACGTAGCTCAATAAATCAAAACCTTCATCTCCCAGTCATGCACTTAGTTTCATTAAAGACATAAGAGTAAAGCTAGTAATAGCATTAACATGGATAAAAAAAAATTGCATTTCAATCTGTTGGAAATTCCTCACAAATAGACCTTAATAGATACTAAAAATACCTAAATACTGATACCATTAAACCATCTTACTTCAGGTGTGCACATTCAGGTGGCAGGATGTGCCTGCTGTGTTTCTTATACCAGCTATTGTGGGAAGGGGGAGTTTCCCACTACTGGGACTTCTTGCAAATCTTTGAGGTTATTTTATGGTTAGAAAATCTGGATGCAGATGTCCCCCACCAGCTCCCTCAATGTTTGCACCAGTCCCCTCAGAGCAAAGGATTGGTGTCTAGGGAGACCCCATAGGAAGGGCAAACGGGTCAGTGGAAACTGCCACTTTCCTACCCGCGTACACAGAGGGTTATAGACCACAGTGGGCAGCATTTTACAAGATGCATTTGAAAGAAGATGGAGCAAGATAATCCAGGGATTTTGAATTTATAATCTTAGCTATATAAATTGGAAGATGTAGGCAAAGTCAAAGATCACAAAATCTGTCCCAAAAAAACCCTTATCTTTGTGAAAAAAGCCCATGTTTCATATAGCCTTAAAGCTATCACAGACAGCATTTAATGTAGTTCCTGAGATTTGTTATGGGATATAGAATGTATTTGCTGTGTGAAAAAGAAAATGGAAAAGCTCCCTTTTATTTAAAGGTTCCTTATTCAGAGGATGTACAGCTTAACTGCGAGGCTCTTGTCTATTAAACTGGAGTACACAGGACATCATAATGAAATAAACCTTAAGTTTTCTAGTTCATTGCTCATTCTTTTGGCCTGATTTCCATCTTGATTTGTCAGATGTTATAGGTTAGGGAACAGGAGTCTTACTTTTTCAATAAATGCAAAATCTAACAGCATTAGTAAAGCTGTAGTTTTGTAGTCAACAGTGTTTTCTAATGGCACCAAAGAAATGTTTTCCAGCTTCACATCAGGTGATTGAGCTTGGCAGTATCTGTTAAATCAGCCTTCAAGCTTCACGCTGTTCTTTTTGAATTAAAACTTTTACATATTTATTGCTTGCTTTACCGTACTGTGGTAAGATGCTAAATTGCCAGTAAAAAGATTTCTTTAGTAATAATTAAAAGCAACTCTTTCTAAGTCAGTTCATATGCATTTTTATCTTAGATTAAATTATGTTTTTGATATTTGAGAGGTACCTAAATGTGTCTATCACTAAAAAGTAGTATTTGCCTGTCAGGGTTGCTAGAGGAATATTGTGTTCCATTAAGATATTAACTTTTTAAAGGGGTGATGGAAAATTGGAGCAGGTTCAGAAGAAAGCTGCAGGAATAATTTGAGAATTGGAAAGTGCTCTTTACAGTGGCAGCCCAAAGAAATTTCATCTATTTAGATTATTTAAAAAGTAAAGGTAAAGAAACAACTTGACTGTGGTCTATAACCCTCTGCATAGCAAGAATAAGGTAAAAAACTGCAGTGAAAAAATTGTTAAAAAAAACCAAACCAAAACAAAAGGCCATATATAACATGATCCATGGCAGAAATCAGTCAGCAGTTTTCAAACTGGAAATTTCTGAGGAGGGAGAACAATTAACCAGTAGAAAATACTGCCAAAGGATGCAGTCAATTTTATACACATTAAATCAAACCTGCATGTTTTTCTGAAGGTACGCTACAGCTTTATCACAATCTGTGGCTTGAGGCAGAAATTGTTGGGAGAGCTCCTGTAGCGTGAGTTATGCAGGAGGACAGAGCACACAATTGTAACTGTCTTGGCTGGGAATGTGTGAATCATGTTCTAGTGCAGTATGAGCCATTCTTTCACCAGAGTCTCTAAATTTATATTAAGTGCTGTCTAGGTCATTACAATCCTTTAAATAGACTATCAAGTCTCAGGTAGTCAGAGAGGTAGCCCTTTTTTCAGCATGTAGAGTACAGAATCACATTTTGCTTGGTGGGAGGGGTAGACTTTGAACTTAGCTCATGGAAGAGCTGTGGAAAAAAGAAAAACCTAGGAAATAAAAACTGCTTTGTTCCCATTTGCACCACCACTGCCTTTCTTGTGTTTCTTTGGTGTGTTAAGTTCACCTGTTTGCCAATGGGTAGCTCAGTGAGCCTTCTGAGCACATAATGGGTTTGCACCAGAGCTGTTGTGACTGCCCAGGGTTTTCCAGGCCCTCCTTAGCTGCAGTCCATTTTGTGATGAAGGCCTATTGAGATATTGAAAAAATGTTTGATTCATTGGCATCAATTGCCACTGTTACCTCATAGTTGTAACACCATAAAAACATTTCTCTCGTACCCTAGGCTGGGAGTTAGCTGTGTGTATGGCTGGTGATTTAATATGGTTTAAAAGCAGTCTGGGATTCAGGCTGTTTATATTCTGCTTTCCTGTACTTTCCTTTATCAGAAAAAGTGCTTGGAAACTTGTACACATTCCAGGCACCAACGCTGTAAACTATTTCCAGTGCTGCCTTACTATGTAGTTTTCTTCTGCCTTTAACTGGAAGCAGGATGTTTTGCTATTTTTTACTTTTCCTTCTTGGTGAAGAGTTTTTACATTTCTACCTGCAAATGAAGTGTTTTGCGCAAATGGGAATTCTCCAAGATAGCATTTTAGTCTGACAGTAATGATCCTTTTCTTGAGGTTTGGAAACTTTACCTACCTTCACAGATGCAGGTTTTTAATATAAGCTGTGAAATCATGTGCTTTATGTTGACCCTGGTCACTCTATTCCTGCTTTTTCTATCTCCGATCTTGGCTTGTGCATGACCCTGATAGAATCATTCTCCTTCTGTGGTCTGCTTCCTACCCATTCCCTATTTTGTGTGGTTTTTGTGCATTACTGCTAAATATCCCACATCAGTCAACATCAGGGCATTTTAGCTGGTGCTATTGCAAACAGTTTGCTACCAGTACTCTTAGTAGTGCATTTCACTGGTACCAATGCAATCTGAGGAAGTGCAGAATGGAGTTTTTTCCCCTTATTAGGATTATTCAGGTTTTGTAGAAAAAACAACACACAGAAAAAATTGCAAAAGTAACTGATGATGTCTAAGCAGAGGCATTTGTAGTTTGGTTGTTCTTGTAATTGTAGTCCATAACTATAAATGAAGATTTTTGAGAATTAAAAATAACAAATTTCTCAGTCATTGTGATCCAGCTTTGTTCTCTCATTGTCATCAGTGGCAACAAATGAAAATATCTTTTAAATGAAGGTAGTGAAAAGAAGAGTTGTTTGTAGAGCTCTGTTAGAACAGATTGCCTAGGAAAGGCTCTGAATCTGTATTTGTCTTATTTTTTTCCCCTTTGACTACCTGGACTAGTAACCTCCAGACTGAGTGGATCTAGTCCACTCAGTAACTCTTTCTTTATTTAGTAATTCTTTCTGCTGTGGTGCCTCTGAGGCAAAGAGGCTGGACTCAGGAAGTAACAAGTGCTGCTTTTAGAAGAAAAAAGCACCCAAAGGTGTCTCTAGAAACCACAGAGTTGAGGAACAAAGCATTTCCCCACCTTTGTTAATCCTTTAGCCTCTACATATTGCCTTTGTTAAAGAAGTGTGTAATGTCCAATATCTGATGCATAATGAGCTAACTCAAGGAGACATTGTCAAGACCTTATTTGGAGTATTGTCTTTTGTTATCTTGTTTCCCAAACATAAGGTTATTTGAAACTCTCAATATGTTAACTAATATGTTGTTAATTATTTTATTTTTTAAAAACCTTTGTCTTAGTGCGCTTCTATCTAAGGATCATGCAAGCCTTTACATATTTCCATACTTTCAGCATATTTTATGCAAATGGTTGTTAAAAATGAAAATTCTAATTTCAAATGAAGAAAATTCATGACATGCATCTTGTGTTGCAGTTTAATCACTGTATACCCAGGAAAGTATTGACAGTTGTCCCGTGGAAGCTATTAAAGTTCCTGTCCAAGGTTAAATGAAATTGCAGTTTATCAGAGCAGCATTGAGAAAATAAGGGAATCTGTTCATGGCTCTTGATTAATGCCAAGCATGATCAACACAAGGGGGTTCATTAAGCTATACATCATGTGGGTAATTTAACATGTCATTGTGCCTGCTGTCTGCTTTAACTCTCTGCATAACCCAGTGTTCTGAACTTGTACCTGAAGTGTTGTCTCCCAGACTTGGTCATGCTTGGGTCGGCTCAGCATCTGCATTTATACCAATCCCTTTTTTATGACCATTCTGGGTTTTTGTTTGACATTTGCAATTTATACTGGGAATGCTTCCTTCATTGTCTAGATTTTCCTTGGCTTTTTAGGTATTTCTGTGTTTTGGGAAGTTAGTTTTAAACAATGCAGTCAGAACTAAAGGAATTAGGTTCTAATCCTAGGAGAGAACAGCCTCCTTTATTCCCAGTGAAGAACTGCATCTCCATACAAGATCAAGCCTGACAGCTTTCCACACAACTAATAAGTCTGAAAGATGGAGTGGAAAGACTTTTCCAAACAGCTACAGAAGTCTTCTGATTGCAGGTATTCATCCTCCTTGGGATTTTAACCACAGAGACGTTTGTTGGGAAGGCAGCATAGCACTGTACAAGGAATCCAGGGGGGTTTTAGACTGTTGAGATGGATTTTCTAGCACAAATGCCAAGCAGATCAGACTTGAGCAGCCTGATTCCTTGATACAATGGAATGACTGGTTGTGTGAATGGGGGAGGACTGGTGGATATAAAGTTTGGGTTTAATAAGGTTTTCTTGCCATCTTCCACAACTCTTCCATATAAGAGACTGTTAAAGCATTTGGTCTTGTCTTGGCTGTTGGACCCACAGGCATTTATCAGTGACTTCATGTTTAGTTAACAGCTGACAATAAGAAGACCACCATGATGCTGAAATGGGACTGACTCAGGTCAATGTGTTCATCATCAACAACAGTGATATAACACAAGGTGCTCTTAGCAAATTAGGAGGAGTAGTTAACATGCCTAGCAGGAGAGACTCAGTCCAGAGGGGCCTTGAGAAATTTTGGGGTGGAGCCAACATAAAATCTGTGAAGTTCAGCAAGAGGTGCAGGGTTCTGAGTAACCTCATGCCTCAGTGCAGGTGAGGAGAGCCAGCATGGCTGAAGAGGTCCCTGAACAGTGGCCAACAAGCTGAGTATGAGCCAACAGTATGTGCTCAATGCAAATAAAACAAATCTGCTACTGAGCCATACTGCAAGCACTGAGACCAGTAGATTAGGAGAAGTTATTATCCCATTATGCTTGTTATTGATGAAGCTGTACTGGGAATATTTGTATCCTCAGGTTCTTCAGTTCTGAAAGCATGTGTACAAAGTGGAGAGGGGACAGCAGAGGGTTATGAAGGTCAGGGACTAAGATAATTTGCCTTTCAAGGAAAGGCTGAAAAAGCTGGTCTTTGGTCTGGAAAAGTGGAGGCAAAGGAACAATATGATGGTATCCTTACACTGCTTGCAGAAGATTTGTAGAAATAATGGAATCAAGCTCAATTTCAACAGCTGGTAAAAAAAAAAAAAAAGATGCAATGGCCTACTACAACCCCACTATGCTGTAACAGAAATTTCAGGAATGTCCAGCTGTACATATGAATGCATGCTGTGCTCAAGACCATATTGGGATGGAAATGGTGAAGAATGCACTATTCCTCTCACAACTGTTTCCTCCCTATATTCATCCTTAGGCCCATCTTCCCCAGTTTCTGTGGGGGAGAAATCTGAATTAAAGGAGGGAAAGGCAGTCCCATCATCTGGGCAATAAGTGACCAGGATTGTGGGTCATGTGGCTGTATTCTGAAGGTTCAGAGGGCTGAGGCTTTAGTACTCTGACGTACTTGAAAGCCTCTTACTTTTTTGCAGTGCTAGAACTGCAAAAGTACAGTGATGGTGCTACCTGCAGTACCTGACCAAAAAACCCTGTAACATACCTCCTCAGTGATACCACTGAGGTATCACTGATACCACTATCAGTGGTTTAGAGCACAGTATGCACCAGCTGTTAGCATTTTTGAAATTCACCTTGTTCCCAATGAATTTAGAAAATATCTACTACACACTTACATTGGCTGATGATTTTCAGTGCCTATTTATTTGCTGTGCCATTGCTTGCATTAACTATAGGAATCTACTCAAGGCAAAGGATACTGCATTTTTTTCCAAGAGTAACAAAGCTATAGAGGAATCAAAGGATCAAGTGATTTACAGGAGATGCACCCAAATATTCAAATAACACAATTCAGGTTATGTACTATGCTTTATTTCAGCAACTGAAGTGATTTTCCATTCTTTTCATATTTACTTGTTTTCATGTAGTTCTGAGATTAGCTGAGATTCTTGTATCTAGGAAGGACTGACTGTGCTAGAACTTTCAAAGCATTGTCATTTAATGAGAAGTTTATCTTAGCAGTGGATTTCTTTTACAAAAATTGCATTTGTTGCCTACATCTGAAAATAATTGTCTAACTTCTTTTAGTATAGGGATTGAGAATTGAATATAAGTAAAATATTACCGTCATAAACATATTACAGTCTAAAGCCAGATCACAAAAGTGTACACTGGTTGTAATAAGTAACATAGAATGGTTTTTTACTCTAACTACACAGAATTGTAGTTAGTGTATTACTGCTTCTAGCAAGTTTGCCTTTACTTACAACTATCATGTCTCTTGCTGCAGTGTGAGCCTTAAATAGTTTTCAGGTATTCACAGTTCCATAGCAGAATCGTTTAAAAATGATAGTGTATTGTTTTCTCTTACCATTAATTACCAAAGGTTTATTTACAAGACAATAATTAATTATGCTTCTGGGATGCTCAGGAGTCTAACATAAATCAAAGCAGACTTGATAAGAAGCGATGAAAGTCTCACATAATTAAACAGGGCACTAGAGACCAATTGTTTATAGAATTATTTGCTTGGGCTAATTGACACTAATTATTTAATCTGATTTTCTTCTTCCCAGTAATGCTTCTAGCAATTCTCTGTTCTCGGCTGATGGCACAAGCATATTTCACTTTATTAAGGTGTTCTCACTGTATCAATACAAAGGTTTTTCAGCTGTTACTTCACTAGACTATTTTTGTAGCAATGCAAGAGGGAAGTATGGAAAATGATGATCATTAAGTTTTGGTAATAATTTCCTGACTCCACAAGGTATTGAAGTGCTGCAAATGCTAAGCAAGGCAACGAGTTAGTTGATGATAAAAGTTAATTCTGCAGTAGAAGCAGCCTTAGGAACACAAACATGAAACATATTTGCAAGCCGACTGATAGTATAGCTCACTTGCTACAGCTCCCTAGCTACTATAAAAATTCTAATAAGAACTTTATTTCTAGGTAAGATCAGTAACATTTCCCTGATGATGCATTATCTCATATTTTATAAATATCAACATGTGGTACAAGAAACTGTTAATGGAATTTTTAAATTTCCTGCCAGAAACTGAATTCAAAGCCCAGTGATGCTATTGAATCTCTGGTGCTGTTTTATTCAGTCACCCCTCACGTGCTAGAGCAGAGCATCAGCATGTCATGCAATTCTGCTTTGTCCTGTACTCATGCAGAAATAGCAGCAAAACACAGAGACAACCAAATTAAATAGGCTCATCCTAACATATCACTGCATTCCATCCAGACACATAATTTTAGACTTTAGTGTTACTTGGTCAGTAACATGCTTGTAAAGATGTTCATGTGTGTTATTAGTCTGCCTCCTTAAGGAAATGAGGCTAATATGATACTTTTACCAGGCTGCCCAGAGACTCCCTTTACCAAAGTTTTAACTCACTGATCAATTTGAAATGGATGTAACAATGAAAGATGGCTCAATTATATGAATTTCCAGTGAAATTCATGAAAATAGGTGTTTGTGTAGTGGAAAAAAGATATGTATTAGAATCCCCACAGAGAAAATGACTGTAGTATAAATTCTATTATTAAACAACAGAGAATCTGTGTGGGGTACAGCCTATGACTCCTTACAGAGCTAATGTTTCTTATGCAGTAGAGAAGCACTCAAGGGTTTTGGTCAACCTTTTGCAAGTGTCTGATTCCAAATAGAGGAGTCTTTTTCTTCTCTTTTGTGCTTACAGTTAAACCCTGGTGAGAATTTCCAGCATGTAACTGTGTAATGCCCTAAGCCAAAGGGTGACCAAGGTACACATTCTGCCCTTTCCACTGCAGCACTTCCAATTCACATGCAGCTTGAAAGCTGCTTTTCCTCTGTCTCTGGAGCTACACATCCACCTTTCCCCCCATCAAAATATTTAAGTAACTGAGCAGCTTATAAAATTGTGAGTATGATCCAGTTCTCAAGAGCTTGTGTGCTGCTCTGTTCCTACACACTATATAGCCAGAATTAGCTCTGCAATTTAACACTAGTAATTCAGATATCTTGATTATTATTGCTACAATTATTATTCTGATAGAACAGATGACATCCTCCTTCAAGGCATTCTGTGTTTTGTATCTTCAAATTACTTTTCAGGCACTGCTTCTGACTATAAGCAAGGGTTTCAACAAGTGATAGCAGGTCAGGGGTGTGAAGTAACATATTCAATACTTCACAGTGAGTGACCCAGGGAATATCAGTTACTAGTTGCTGCTGGATGTAACTCATGGATTATCCAGGGCATGGATACTAGAAACAATATATCACCTAGCTACCTTCTGACTAGGTCATTACATATATCTATTGCTAGTTGCTTTTTATTAAATTACTTCATAACCAAAATCACAGCTTATAATTTGGTTTTCCCATCTTGAGACATATATGTAAGAACCCACACCCCACAAAATCTCTAGTCCATGTTACCACTGTGATTATTTATTTAATTTTATAAGTACCTTAGAATTCTTGGAAAAAGCTGTAGTGTATAAAGCTATATACATGGAAATATGAACAACAGCAAGAAGTTTTTAGCAAAAATTATAGTAGCATTATAGTAGTATTATAAGTGAATAGTGCCTTAATTAGGAAGGCATGAAAACTGGCTATATTCTTACATCATCTCAGAAGAAATCTGTTAAAGTTCTTGTCAACAGAAGTCTTACATGAAAAATATGCTGCATAAGCTAGAAATGCTGGTAAGTGATCAAAACACAAAAGACTCTTCATGTCTCCCCAATGAGAGCTAAATATCTGTGTGTCTGTATACAGATTTATAGATTTTGTCATAGTAAGCTATAAGAATGCAACAGAAATAGTAATTATTTTCTAAGTATTTTTTTTATCTTGGTGCTGGTTTTAAACTAACAAAACAATTTCATTTGGGTTTATTTTTTATGCACATTGTAGGGGAGATATAATCAGTCTGTCACAAATTTACTTTTAATAGGCAAGGTAAAAGATGTTTTAGTGTTGGAATCTAATTATCAGTGTTGAAATGGATCTTGTATAGAGAGGCAATAGAACAGTATGGTTTTGAGAATATCTTAGAACTGTGCTTCAAAATTGTGAGAAAGCTATTGCATTTTAAATAATTGATACTTTTTAAAATGGAGAAACTGAAACTCTAAGGAAAAAATATAAGAAGATGAAAACTATAATATGAAAATATGCATATGTAAGCATCTGAAAGTGCAAGAAGAGTTTAGGGCTAAAATGTAAAAAACAGGTTTATCAGAGAACATTCTCTATCTATATTTTATTATTTCAGTTATAATATAGAGAAAGGAGTTTTTAGAGGGTTTTCCAAGATAATCAGGCAAGCTTGTATTTAAAATACATGTCAGGACTTTCAAATAGTACTGTGTCATCATTAGTCTAATTCTAAGAGAAAGCACTCTATATACTCCCAGATTCAAGGGCATTCAAGGAATCTGAGGAGTTGACTTTCATCTCTATCCCCCTAACTGGCTGGGGGGCCAGGGTGTGCATCTTTTCCATGCCCAGGACACACAGCTTCAGCTGCAGAACAGGAGCTCAACCTTCCAGGGTCTGCTTTGTGTTGCCACAGCTTGCTCCAAGACTAAGGCTCATGAAGAAGGCATCTGTATGGACAAATTTTTATATTAGCTGTGGGTGAGTCCCACAAATACTGAAATTCAGTGGAAAGACACAGAATATTTGGTGTGAACATTGTGTAAATGTTTATAACCATACAGTCAATGTATTTTATCTAGAGCACAAGGTATTAATTTTGTTTCCAACATCTGGAAATAAATAACAAGGTTTTGCCCAGCCCAGGTGTTTTATAGGTTTAAAATCCAGGTTCACCAGGGTTCAAACTTCTGTGCATCTGCAGGTAGGTTCAACAATATGATTTGGACTGTGATTAAAGCTGCTGTGGCAGCCAGCAAAGCTGAAATCAGACAGTCTGGCCAAGTTTTTCCTAGGAGCAATCCAACAGATTGGATATACCAAAGACAATGTTTAGGCTTAGAGACTGCAAGGGACTAAATTCACTGGTAGCTGTTGTGTGTTTGCCAGCTCAATGGGAACATCAGGCTCAGAGCCTTTATCGGGTTCTTCCCATAACTGAAAGATCAAGTTTAGAGGTTTTCAACTTAATGAGAATTTTCCTAGGCCAGAAACTTATCTGCTTATACCATCTCTAAAAATCCTGTATGTATTCCGCACTGATCGTAACATGCCTCACTGCATTGTCTTTGATAAACAACTGATTTTTGGGAACTTTTATGGTCTCTCATCCTCTCATCTAGTTGCCTCACTGCACTAAAAGATTTTTTTTTTTTTAAAGCCACAATTTTGTCACAATGATGCACAGAAGAACACAAATCTGTTGCTGAAAGGGGATGGGAACCTTGCTGCATTTATTGACATTGAAAAAGATATTCACCATTCCCATCTTTTCTTCTCCCCATCTTCCCTTCTTCGTGGGTAAGTTCAACTTATAAAATAAAAATCATATCCCTTCAAATACCAGGCTTAGTACTCAAGACTCACTGACTCCAGTATCTGACAGACTGATAACTTTTTGTCAGCAATTTGTACTTCCTACAGCCATGAAGTTCTCTGTTCAAATATACCACATCTGGTACATGCAAAATGAAATATATTTTGTGGGGAGTTTTTTAGTACAATAGAACCTGTGATGAAGGAGTTATCAGACATTTTTTTACACTGATGTAAATAGGAATTTATATTCTTTGTAGATTTTATGAAGAACAACCTACTACTGTATGCCAAGCTGACACAACTGTACCTCAGGATCAAGGATACAAGAGAACAATTTTGTTATCCTCTCTTACATTGAGCCTGGTAATCAACGGGAAGCAAAGCAGAATCAATATTAATTGATCAGTTAGGTTTTTAAATAATTGGCATTCACTCCACTCGCTAGACAAAATAACAACTGCCTTTTAGGGTTTGCCCTTTTCCAGCTCTTTTATCCCAGTTTGTGCATTTGTGTTTACCCCAGTGGCTGCTGTGATGCAGGAGGTGCCCCCAGGACATGTGGCACAGCCCCCACAGACACCCCTGGTGCTGCAGACAGAACTCAGACAGGTGGAGCGGTGCAGTGCAGCACCAGAGAGTGTTTTCAGAGTGCTCTGCTCCTTGCAGGGCAGTGGCCAGGCTCACCTTCCTTTGGTTTGCTCCCAGTAATTCCAGCGCTGCAATGAAGCCAGCCTGGCAGCAGCACCAGGCCTCCCATGCATGCAGGGGCCAAAAACACCAGCAATGACACTGTAGTTTACATCATGCAATCTACATTTCTGTAGAATCCTTTAGAGCTCAATAAAGGTTAAATGACAGCATCCATGAGCAATGAGATTATAACAGCAGAATATGGTTTATTTGTGTAATAATATGGACCAAGTAGTGCTGGATGTATACATACATGTTCTGCAAGGAGCAGAGGAGGCATTGATGGCCTTTTGCACTCTCTAAACCTCTCTTCAGGCTTCTGGAGATGGATTTGGACACAGGTACATCTGTCCCATTCCTGGTCTCTCTCCACCTATAATCACTATAGAGATGTTCATTCAGCATTGAATTGGGTAAAATTGGTGGTATACTTTTTCAAATAACCTCTCCTTTTAGGTGACCTTCAATCCTTCAGCTAATCAGGGTGAATTTGAATCTTCTGAGACTCAGTCCTTTGGCTGTCAGTGCTGCATGCTTCCCATAGATATGTCTGTTTGATTTCCCCTGGTCTTGTGCCACAGCCAGCTGGGATTTCTAAACTGATCTTCATAAGAATACCTTTCTAGGATCTGGTCCTTCATCTCTCTCTCTTTTGGCTTCCCAGCTCTGAGATAGTTAGAAAACCTCAGTTCTACAGAAGTGGTGGGACACATTACAGATTGTGTGGTGCTCAAGTTTTTCTGTGTCTCTGATCTGTTACTGGCAGCATGAAGCTTTGGGGATTCTTCACACCATTGCCTCTTAGAGAGCACAAAGAAGAGTAGCTATGGAGGACCCAAAGTCTGCCACTATGCTCAGCTCTGCTGTAAAGTTCAAATGGTCACTGGCTGCCTTTTACCCAAGAAAAAGCATATAAATGAGACATGTAATATTGGTAAGAAAGCATTGCAGAACTTGTGTTGTGGAAAGTGGTTTTTAATTGACTTTCTGATACCATGCCTGAATTTATGTTGTTTGGTACTCACTGTGAGTGCCATTTTTTTATTCTGTAAATATGACTGAAGCATTTTGATCACTTGTCCTAAGTGCTTAATCAAACTCTATTATCCTGCTGGCCATAAACTAGACAACAGAAAGTTACTGCCTCAAAATGTTACTACCTGTGGGCCATCCTTAAATAAGGCAAGTAATGGCCTTTTTCTTGGGTGTGATAGAAATCTCTGTTTTCTGGAACCAAAATATTTTTATACTTTGCTATTAAGTTTCATTGAAGCTTTGTCTACTTTTATGTAAAGTATACTGATTTATTAGAAAGCTCACTCCACAGTAAACTGATAATTGGATGCTGTTGAAAGAATGAGTTTCATTGATCTAGTCAGTGACCACAGACATTACTGAAGTAAACCTCTTAACAGTGCTGGGGCGTATTTTGGCCACAATCAATTTTTGTGAATCTTCCCTTGTAGTATTTTGTTTTATTTGACACTATCTGCATTGATCTAAACCCAGAGCACATTTAATGTGTAAAATTTATCTTGACAGAAAGTTTCATTACTTTTCAGTCAACACAAACTTCTCATTCTTTATTATAGATTAAAAATCTGTTCTGACAATCTGTGCAAGTAACCTGTAGATACCTGTTGCATCAGTATGCATGAGCCAGAGACAGAAAAATGATTGTAGTTGGAGAGCTGGGCTTTAAATAAATGAGACATTGCACTTGCTGATGTTGAACAGAATGTTTTTTAATATCTGGTGTGAGGAAGAGGCCAAATATAAAGTTTCTCTACACTGCTTTCTGTTGCTGTTTTAATTGTTGATTTTTTTTAACAGAGCTTGATTTTCTCTCTCCTCACAGCACATTCATGGCTCCACACAAATGCAGCCATTTTAATGTTAAATGTTTGGATGAGCAAGAGATGATCCACAGAAAGACAGGAATACCAGGAAATTTGTTTTGGCATTTTTGAAGGTGTTTGAGTGCTAATGTTTAAAGTTGATGATCAGAATATTTTAACTATGATTAATGTTTAGCAATCCAAGTAGATAATTAAAATTTAATTTTAAACTAAAGCATCATTAATACTAATGTTTATGAAACAAGGAAAACCTGTGTGCCTCAGATGAGATATTTAAGTTACTATCACCTTCAAGAATGTTTGCCCTCCATGTGGAAGCATCTGTTTGCAGGAAAGCTCTTAAGATTCTATATAAATAATATTCAAAATATTGTTGCGGTGAACTAGATATACTTTCTGAGTTCCTTGATTTTCTTTATATTGCATAATTCAGTAAGTGAATTAATAAGAAGTAATAAGTAGTGAATAAGGCTCAGTCATATCTTGACAGAAATCAGGTTCAAATTTTTTAACTGGATGTACACTATCTTGTTCATGTTTGTTTCACTTCTGGTGGTAGCTGCTTCTCATCTTGTGACTCTTGCCTGGTGAAAAAGCATGTTTTTTTGTAAATAGTTTCATTCACATGAAATTCGCTTCTGGAAAAAAAAAATCAATTGTCTTTAGGATTTATAAAACCCTTTTTAAAATAAAATTCATATTCAGAACTATCTTTGATTAGATAGCCAGTGCCGTCTTTTTCTACTTTTAAAATACCAGAGCTGAAAAATTTCCATGTTAGAAGTTCCAAGATTAAGGTAAATGCACTATTTTCTAAAGACAGTAACTCAGTGACACAAGAAGTTTAAAATGTCTTTCCTAGGTAGTCTGAATTACAATTATTTCTGGAGAGAATTGCTGCCATCTTGTTCTTGCTGATTTATGGGCTCACTCTGAAGGTGCACATCAGGCTGGTATGGCTTTTTTTTTAAACAAAAAAAACTAAGCCAAATTGTTTAAAAAACCTAAAGCCCTGTAAACAGAGGCCTGAACATTGCAATGCAAGTGAGAATGACTTTGACTGATGCTGAAAATCTGTATGAGAGCCTGCATTATATGTCTTGGAGGTTTCACAGGAGGGGAATGTAGCCTTTCCCGATGAGGAACAGGGCTTTGCATAAGCAGGATCACTCTGAACCACTTTGGGGCCTTTCTGGACTCATTGTCTGAGCAAAGCAGTTAGAGTTGCTGACTCTGAATTCCTAATCCTGCCTACATTGGCACAAAATGAGACCTATTTAATTCTCCATGGCTGGCAGTGGTGAAAGAAAACTTCTGAGAAATCCTAAAATATTTATAGGATTTAAAGTTCTTTTTCTGCGTAAAGGACAACTGAAAGAGAGCAGAATAAAGCAGTGCATTAACTTTCCTACATTCCAAAAGCAAAATTAATAAGAAAGGTCATTGAGTGGTTGTTCTAGGTATCTACAGAAAGGAGATAATCAAAGGAGGTACAAGTACCCATTCGATGGGAGTGGCCTTTACAGGAGATTTGATAGTGGAGAAGTTAATTTCCCTGGTGAGTTAAGTGAGATAACATAGTTTTATCTTTTTCAGAAAACTAAGGGTAAATGATCTGGTTCAATAACTCTCACTAACTACATTTAGATAAGCTTTCTTTTCTGTGTTTATTAAGTTGTTTATTTGTTATAATGCAACTAGTCATCTAACACAGATAAGAATTTAGGTGGAAGTCAACAAACATCCCTTTAAGCAACTGGCCCATTTCAAGCACTGAGAATAAATTAAATGATAAAGCACGCTCTCTTTGATTAGAAGACCAAAATTAGTCATTGTGGAAGTGTTTCAAATTGAAGGAAGCAGCAGCTTTCATTCTGTGTGTAAAGAAATAGACATGTATGTGCAGTGAATGGTCTAACATTTCATTGCACTGTTGTGTTTTCTTTAAGGAAAGGGAGGACTGAAGAGGCACATGTTTCACAAGACTGTAAATGGCTTATAACGAAAGATACACCATTCACTTGTGGAAAAGAATACTAGATAGAATAGCTACAGTCACATAGGGTAACAATTTATCTCACTGTAGCAAGATATCTGAAATTTCACACAGTAGAAATAGGAGAATTTTCCACCCTGCTTTTGAATTCTGTATAGAATAAGTATCTGTTCATTATCTTGTATCTGTATGCACACACGGTGAACTCTGAAGCCTGATTGTCAGGGAGGAAGAGATTAGTCTGTGTCTGTTAAACATGAAGTCCTCTAAGTGCTTTCATGTTCTTAAAAGCTCAATCTGCACTTGTATATGCAATCTGCAGTGTGGTGTATCATCAAAGAAAAGCTACTGAGTTTGTGCATGCATGTGTAGTAATTGATTTTTTCCAAGGTACTTGCCTGGGTGCAGTATTGCATATTTTGAGGGTAAGATCAAACCATAGTGTTGAGGAAAAAGCCACTGCAAATATGGTAGTGAAAACAGCAGCACAGGTGGCAATCAGATTTGGAATGCAGACATCTTAAATCAGTGCCCTTTGTGGGAAATCAAGATAGACTTCGGTGATAGCAAGGTCTGGGAAAACAATTGTGCCAGAAGAAAAAAGGCCTGGGTGTCTTTTTTTCTTTAACTGTGTGATAGCTCTCAGAGTGAATCCCTCACCTCACCAGAGAGAGGGCTTCTTAGGGACTTGCTAGAATTTGATTGCTCACTGTGTCTCTGTCAGGATTACCCACTGTGATACATCCACTAGGACCCATAATTTCAAACAGTGAAAATACTCCATTAAGATTTGACAGATTAGGAAAATGAAAACATTTGCATTGTGCAGATGACATATTTGAAGAATCTGAGAGAGCTGCATTTCTGCAGCCTGGAAAAGAGGTGGCTAAAAAGAAATCAATTTTCTGTCTTCATCTCTGTTACAGAAAAGATTAAGCCAGACTCTTCTTGCAGGTGCACAGCAAAACAAGAAGTGGTGGACCCAAGTTGAAACAAGGGAAATTCCTCTGAAGAAAAATTATTCTTCCTAGGGAGGTTGATTTTACACTGGAAAAGCTGCCCAGAAAGGCTGTGTAATCTCCATCCTTAGAGGATGTAAAACTCAGCTAGATGAGACCCTAGGAAACCCAATCTAGCTTTGAAGTTAGCTCTGCTTTAAGCAGTGTTTGAACCCAATGGCTTTCTATGTCCCTTCTAACATAAACTACACAATCATATATATATATATATATATAAAAGCAGATGTGGAAATCTGCTTGGCCAGTTGAATGCTCCTTGAAAACAGGGATACATTTACATCTATGGTGTTTCCTCTTCAGGTCGGGAATTCACTTTTTGATTCTGTTTGGTGAGGATCAGTAGCATAGGGATTTCTATCCTTGGCTAGTGCTTTTCTAAGCAATTGTCGTTTAAGCCCGGATGGAAATTGAGCATGCTGCAGCTGCTTGCTCAACCCCCCCACTCTTCCCCCCCAAACCTGGTGGAATGGGGAGGAGAATCAAAGTAAAATTTGAAGGTTGAGATAAAAACAGTTTAATAATAAAAATAAAGTAAAATACAGTAATAATGGTAAATAATAATAATAATGACAATAAAAAGGGGAACCCAAATTATGCATAATACAATTGCTGACCACCTGTTGACTAATGCCAGACCCCCCTTTCTGAACTCAGATCAGCCCCTCCTCTTCCTCCTTTGTCCCCCCACTTTATGTACAGAACATGATGCCACAAGGTCTGGAATATTGCTCTGGTCAGTTTGGATCACCTGTCTCAGCTGCCTCTCCTCCCAATCTCCTGTGCACCCCCAACTTCCCTTCCAGTGTGGCAGTCCAAAAAGCAGAGCCTTGGCTCTGTGCAAGCCCTGCTCAGCAATAACAAAAACATCTCTGTATTATCAACACTGTTCAAAACATAGTCCCATACTAGCCAGTGTTGAGGCAATTAATTCTACCCCAGCCAAAACCAGTACATTATACAAATACCAGAAATGAAGGATGGCTCCATAAGAAGAAAAAAATAATAAGGGTAAAGTTTAGAAAACATGTAAACTGTAGGAGATTTGATAATAAGAACAGAGATTCTATCAAAGCCATGCACTTAGGTGGAGAAGGAAGTAAACTGACAAATCAAAAGATTGTGCTTTTTCAGACACAGGGCCAATCATGTGATGAGTCTCTGACTGTCTTGGATGGAGAACAAATGTGCTGACTGGACTGTGACAGGCAGTCTGGATGTCTAGTGATGTGCTTTGACATCTTCTTTGTGATTTTGGTAGTGTAGATAGCTTTGATCAAAGCATATGGCCCTCCCATGCATCTTCAAAAGCAGTGGGATTGTCCCAGTTAAAATTTGGTTACTCTTGGAGTAAGGGAATGCTTGCTATGGAAACACAGCCAAGTGTTATCCATCTCACTACCAAACAAGTATCCTTGCCTGAGGAGAAGTGACAGATGGCTTACCAAGCGTAACCCTGTAATTCACAACCTGCTTTATGTGGATCTCCTGGCTATTGCTTTCTTCTCTCCCTCATTTCCATTTCCATTCCCACTCCCACCATTCCTTGGGCTTTTGCCATCACCCTCCCACTCTCTCCCCGTTCCTATATTGTTGCCTCTCTCCCACAGCACTGTTTCTGCTCTCTCCCTGCACTTCTCTTGTAGACACAAACTGAACTGCAGGTCTGAGGGGATGTCTGCCAGCACAACCCAGTAGTGGGAAAGCTACTGTGGTGCTGCTCCTCTTTATCCACATTCTCATTAGTGTTACATACCTCAGCTCCTGCAAAGTGCTCTTATAACTTGTTATGGTCTGATATGTGAAAAATTTTCACCTCAAAAGTTTTCAATTATTTTGTGGTAAATTACAAGGGAGACAGAATATGTAAAGTGCTTACTTTTTTTACACTGGACTCTCTGGGGCAAGTTTCACTCAGTTCCTCAGCTGTGATTAATTTTGTTTGTTGCAATGCAAAGCTTAACTGGGTGTATGTGCAAGTTAGAGTGTTGGTGATTTCAGAGGAGAAATCAGGTTTGGATACATACTGAATCCTCCCGAATCTATATCCAAATGTTAAACTTTTCAAAGTTCACTTAAATTTGCTCAGTTCTTGGTTAATTAGTTGCAGTGGATGTCAGCAGTACTGAAGATGAAAGACCAGATGAATGAATCGCGTAAATTCTGGAGCAGCAGGAAGGAGGAAGTACAATCTCTCCCTTTCTTCCTGAACCTTCCCACCTAAGAGATATGGGCCACAAAGATCACATAAAGTTCAAAGCAGATGTGTCTAAACTGGATTTCTTGAGAGCAAATTACATTCAAATTGCACAATTCCATGTTGGAGTGCTTTACACCTGCTTTCCTTAATTATTTCAGTGACAGTTTTTCACTGTCATTGCTGCTTCTGCTTGCTTGTGAATGGCCTGGGTAGGCTGGTGTGTGTGGTTCTGGACAGGGGTAGCAGCACGTTTCAATGGGTGCTGGCAGCATCTTAGAAATTTTGCCACTGAGTTCAGTGGTAAATGTGAAATTCAGAGGGGGCTGTGGCCTGCTGCCATGTGCAGGCTGTAAAGACAAGGGGTGTTGCAAAAGGACACGTGTTTCGTGCAGAGGCTCAGACTGTAAAATAAGTTTGGGAGAAAGTGCAGCTCCACTTTTACTTTCTGCTCCCATTGTGAGACACAGTGAGCAGAAACCTTTCGTCTTTTGAAAGCCTCCTGTTTGCCTTTCTCCTTAAATGGCCCTGCAAGGAAATAGAAACAGCCTGACTCTATTACACAGACTGGGAGATCTGTGCAAGTTTTCTTTCAACTGTTAGAAGTTTTAATTTTATGAACTGAAGTGATGCTGTATTTATATTTCAGGGTGTGAGAACATTTGAAAAATTAGCTGCCAATAACCAAATTTAAATGTAAGTTTTGAACCAAGACACTGCACTATTTTTTGCTTTAAATAAAAGCAGATGATGCCCAAAACTTGCCCAGTATGTGGTAACTTTATATGTACCTTCAGGTCAGATATTTTACCAATAGTAGCCTAGAAACATTAACAGAATTGCAAATAGAAAATGTTGGTAATGATTTAAAGACACATGTGATTACAATACAAATGGGAGGGTAAAAGCCTCTCATAGTTTATATTTCTCTGGTTGCTAGATTGGTACATTTTTTTAGATGAGGTCCGCAGATCAGGGGTGTAAAGATGTGTAAAATTTCTTAACAATTTCAATCAGGATTAACCCAAATCTTAATGAATTTAGGCCAATCTTTAAACAAACAAAAATCCAAACAACCCTGACATAAGTAATTAGGTTTAATTTCAGCTATTTGTAACTTGTCTTCTCAAGGAAAAACTTGGTTTTTTTTAATAGATGAAATGGAAACCTGTTCCTAAATAGAGAGAAAAGTTCTTACAGTATTTATGAAGGAGCTTTGGGTGTTGGGATAGTTTGCTTGCTTGGCTAATTATAAGGATGAATTAGAGTTTTAGGAACCATCCCTGAAGAAAAGTTTAGGCTAACATTTCAGAGAACATACATTTTGGGAGAAAAATTCTCTTAGCTTTTCTGAGTGAAATGATCTACTGATTCATTTGGACTATTCATAAGAGAAAGACCCAAGAAGCTGAGGAGTAAGACTTTCTAAATTACCTGAAATTACTTTAAGTGTTTATGTAAAGGGAGGGAGAGAAGAACAGAGTAACAAAGTACAGTGGGGCTTGTAGGAAAGAAGCATCATGTCATGGAGCTAGGTAAGACAGCAGGATGGAGAAGGCCAGCCTGTGGCTAGAAGAAAGGAGGAAGCATTAAAAGGAAATTCTACTGAATAATTAGATGAGAAGGAGCATTTGAAGGGAAAGAATTAAAGAGCATGAAGTGCTGGTGCCATAGAATGCACCACTATCTGAATGCTTTTTGCTGGAAAAGTAAAATTTTAGTTTTAGGAAGATCATGGTTTCTGATCTGTTAGTGGCAACACAAGATATAGCAATGCAGAAAGCAGTGATATTGTAAAGAAAAGAATATTGTATCCAGTTTGTAGAAATTGTTCCAGGTGAAGTTTGATTTCAAGTGATGCTTATTCTGGCAGCCAGGTGCCGTGAAGTAAGGTCAGGCTGTTAGGGGTCTGGGCTCTCCAGGTAGAAGCAGGAGCCGATACTGTTAGCAACATTCCAGGAAAAAATTGTGGAAAAATTTCTTCTTGATATTAAAAACCCAGTGTTGTGTGTCAGGTATTTTGGAAAAGGCCATACTTCAGGTTATGTGTTTGCAGCAAGTATTGGGGATTAGAAGCCTTTAGTGCCACAGTAGGGAAATACATCTATCCCAGGTCTTGTGAAGTCACTAGCCACTGTTTGGTAAAGAAAAAGATACAAAGTGTGACTGGTGGAGTTTTTCTGAGGCTAAATTATTATTTATTTTCAATTCTATTTGCAGTACTTGGCCCTAATACTTATCGTACATAATACTGCCCTAATAATGTGCTTCCCAGGCCATTCTTGTCTGCAACTTGGTCAGAGTGAACTGGCAAGAGCTTTTAGTGTATGTAAATTAAGGGACTACATGCTTATTTCTCAGAAAATATTTTATTATGGGTGCTTTCCTTGTAAAGTGATTTTTACCTTCCATTTTAACAACAAAACATCCTCGTATTTGCCATCAGTTTTTAAACTTAAATAGTTCTAGTTCTAGATACACTATCAGAAAGCAACAAGTTTTTTTGGTTTAAAAAAAAATAAAATCTTTCCTGAGTCAAAGTTCAGAAGAATATCAGTGTAAATTAAATTTTATACAGATATATTTAAGCAATAATAAAGGTAAGAATTTCAGCAGTAATTCTTGTTAACTTGTTAGTAGTAGATGAATTCTTGCACAGTTTATTGAAAGTGATTCTATATCAGGAACTGTTTTTTGAAATATATTGCATAAAAATAATCCTCCTATTTGAACAGCAGGAAGGATTCATCTCCAGAAATGTTTGCCAGGACTGTGCATGTGTTGAAATTTGTCACAGAAGAGATCAATAAGTGGGCACTGCTTGAAAAGTAAATCACCTGGGGAGAGCCAGGGAATTGTCATTGTAGTGGAAGTATCTCAGTAGAAAGAGGTATCTGTCCCTGTTCATTAGAAAGGAAAATGAAGAGGGACGGAGGGAATGAGGAGGGTGGATTGACTAATATAAAGAATAACTGTGGGGGGTTAACTCTTCCTGTTTGTGCTGTCAGAACTCGTGCTTTGAGCTAATTGATGTCTTTGGGGACCCCAGAAGGAGGCAACAAATTGTCTCCTCGTTGTACCAAATTCACTGACTTGACAAAGTGGTCTGCTCAAATGCAGAGCAGAACATTAAATGGAGCTAAAAAAAGATATCTGCATTTGTAGCAAATGCATTAGAATTTGAGGAAATGTACCGAGCAGTGAAAGGTAAAAATTGCTCATATTATGAAAAGGAATTATGTATGAATACAGCAAAGAAAAACAGAATAAACCCAGCTAATAAACAACCGCTGAGATCCCCTACTCAAAGCCTATTTAAAAACAACAGGGCTCGTTCCATGAATTTCAGTGGACTTCCACTGAAGGAACTTTATGGTGGGAGGGAGGGAGGACCTCTTATATATTCTGAATGAAGGCCTTCCATTCTGGACATGTATATCCAGCAGATACAAGAAACTCACCGAATTTTCTTTTTTTCTTGTTACTCTATTTTATCTTTAGGAAAAGACAGAACAGCATGTAAGGGTGCAAAGGATTGGAAATGACATCTGTGAAATCTAGCAGAATTTAACTTATTGGAAGTAGCAGGGATTATCCATTTAAATCTGGACTTTCAGAGAATTTAATTTTAAAAATGTTTGTTATTCATAACTTCTTTGGAGTTTGTGTGTCTGAAACTGCACATGCAATAAAACATTTTATGACTGTTGGGCAATAAAATTCCACTAGTTCTATACAAATGTAGTGCTTGGTGAAATACAGCCTGTGGAGAGCAGGAAATCCCAAAGGCATGCAACTTTACAGCCGTAGAACTGGCATAACAATGGCTAATAAATGGAACTAATTCTCAGCGTCTCGAGACATTGTCCAGAATGGGAGTTTGATTTCTGAAACTTGAACAACGCCACAGAAAGAATACTGTTCCTCAGCAGTAACTTTGTTAACCATGACTCTGCCCTTGTGTTTCCTACATTCTTTTTACTCTCCAGCTTCTTCAACATGTGAGACAAGGCTGTGATTGACAACAGCTTTATTCACTGCACAGCCCCTGGAGAAGGCTCACCCTGCAAGTTACATTCACACTGCATGATGGGAAAAGAGGAGTTTACTGTAATGTGGTTGTACTTAAATGCCTCCAAGATGTTTATGGAAAATAATGCCTTAAGATGATTTTTGATGTCAGAAGCCCATGGTCAAGCAGGTCTCTTGCAGTTCCTGCCAGTCTTTAAGCCTATATCATAATTCAGGCACAATATGCTGTCTGCTTCAGAAACTGCTACGTTTTAAGTATTTGTTTTTTAGAATCTTGGTATGGGAAGCATATCAACAACAAACAATGCTTGTGTCTGTAACAAGCATTCTGCATGGACACTAATTTTTGAGTTCTATTTTGTTGAGCACTTAATGAACAACTAGCTGTGCTCTGCCTTAATGATTTTGTCATTAGTTAAGAATTTCTAATGAAAGAGAAGGAGTACTTCTTTCATTTTATATTTGACAACCTGAAGCCTTTCAGAGAATCAGGTACAAAAGTGTTTTCTGGAAAATAGAGAGCAAATTTAGCAATCTTTTTTTCTCTTTCCTAATATACATCCAGAGTAAAAGAAGCAGATATCCTGTGTGGGCTTTGTGCTACTGACACAGCCAGAGAATAAAGCCTTTGCATGAATTCACTTTGTAAAAGTGATTATAAAAGAAACTGTCTGTGTATAGACTATTGAAGGCAAGGACTTTATCTGAGCACTGCTGATATCTCTGCTGATAAACTGATATTGCATTTCTTGCTACCCTTTCTCTTAAGAGCCATAATAGACCTGTACAATCACTAGGGAATAAAAATATCAGATAAACAGTTCTTGGTATCTGTCTTAAATCTCTCCCTAATTGACCAAATACATTTCAGTACTAGTTTTATTAGGTGTCTGTCCAAAGAGAATCAAATATCTATTCAAAGCCTCAAGCAGTTAAAATAGATCTAGAAGTTGGCAACCAGCAAATATTCCCTTTCACAGAAGGCGGTGTGAGGTGTTGCCTGTTTTGTGTTTGCCTTTTCCAAAACCTGGTACCCTCTGACAAGCAGCAACTGCGTCTTCTCCCTCTCTATTGTTGCCAGTGCCACATTTTTATGTAAAGACAGGTCTTTGTTCTAGCAGCTCAGAAACCACTAATATTTGCTTCACTGTTCAACATCTTGCTTGCTCAGGGATGAGTACAGTGACAGAGCAAGGAAGACAGGAATGGCTTCTTGGGTGAAGCAAAGTTGATTTAAAATGAGCTAAATCTGGTTTTGGTGGGTTATACCTGGCATGGTGGAGAAATGAATAAGGCATGAGGTCCTGGTGACAGAAGTTCCACAAAATAAGACTGAGACCATGGTAAGGTGCAAGGGAAACAGTTCTAGGTCTTGTCTTTTGTTTACCTCCCTGCACTGCTGTCAGAAGATGTTTGACTGTAGGGCTTGTTGGGTTGTCAGCATTCTCACAAGCTTTCCCTCAAAACAAATGGCTCAACAAGCAAGCAGGAAATAAAGAGGATAAGCAACAAGAAAATATGTCTTCACCTTTCAAATGATAAGCCATGTTGTCCCAAAAGTTTACTTTGCAACCCTGATTACTAATTGCATCTGTCTGAATGGTTGTCTACGGGTCCATTATGCATGCTCTGCTTAAGATTCTTCTGGATGTCTTTGTGAAACTATTATCCTGTAGCATTCAAGTGTGTTTCTTTCCAGCAGTGCATTAAGTAACATGACTGACGTCTGTCACATATTTGTTCTCTTCTCTCTGAAAACATACCTATGCCTTGCTCTATAAACTCCCTTCAATCAAACAACTCATATCGAAGTAATTGTAAAAGGGAATTCATCTCTCCTACACAAGGATAGACTGATTATTAATGCAACCAGCAATGATAGTGTTGTAGTATCTGGAGGCTTCTTGACCTGTGAGCAATTGTTGGCCTTGCTGAAGATGGTGGGTGGGCTAGCTTTTGGAATGAGTAGAAACGTCAAGCTATTTTGTAAAATAAACTGTTTTAAGTAGGAGAAGCTTATGTATGAGGTTCACCCCAGTCACAGAAGTGCATGAGCTGCAGTAGAGGAATATCCTCTCAGGCAAGTTTACTATTGCTCCCTATGCTTAACATGGAATGTGCACCATACAAAATTGTGATTTATGGGACAGTTGCTCTGCATTTTATTTTCTTCTCTGGAACAGTGAGAAGGCTGTTGATGGGACTGATGGAACATGCAGGTGCTATGAATTTTATTGGTGGAGGTTTACATAGAACTGAAATAGAAAGCCAAGATAAGGTCAAGAAACAAGAATGGTGTTGCCATGTGGGGAAACAGGGCTCCGAGAAGGGAAACAGACTCAGGAAATGAAGCTGCAGGGGTGATAAGGAAGAGTTTGCCTATCAGACAACAAAATACTTATGATGAAGCAGCTGAATGTGCCTCGGCTTAAGCTGATCAGCAGAGTTGTTAAATGGCAACAAATACCAGCCACCAGTCTTGTGAGTATGATACTGAGGTCCCTGTGACCTACAAGCAGTCATCCATTAAATCTAATTTCTATTAGATTAAATCAGGCCTTGTGGTCTACCAGACTATTGACTCAGTCCTAAAAAAATTCTCAAGTATTTTTATTCCTTAGTAATTGTTTGACTGTTGCAAAGTCTTATTCAAAATGGTGTACAGATCTTGCAGTATCTGTCCACAGGAATCTGATTAAATTCAACATCACTGCATGCATAGCCCTTCTTCTAAGACCTAGCAGGGTTCACCATAAGCTTAACTTTAGGCATTAAGCAGTTC
>NW_005054333.1:5894772-5919738 GCF_000277835.1 Geospiza fortis | reverse complement strand
ACACAAAACATATAGATGAATATAAGTAGAGAAATCAAATGGACACCTATTGCAAAAAGCAGGCTGTTTGCATGATAAACAGTTGAATATATGAATAGCAGTAATTGTGGACTAATGGGCCCATCGTAAG
This sequence comes from Geospiza fortis, assembly GCF_000277835.1. NCBI lineage: Eukaryota > Metazoa > Chordata > Aves > Passeriformes > Thraupidae > Geospiza > Geospiza fortis. Next base: position 5,919,608 of record NW_005054333.1, on the reverse strand, counting down.
ACTTTCAAAAAGAAGGAGATATTCTAACTCTAGCTGTAAAAAAATAAAATAAATGCTATTAAGGAGAATTCTAATCTTGAAAAATGATTTAGAGTGAAGAGAGAAAGAAAGCTTTTGGGTGAATTTGGCTTCTTGGTAACTGAAAAAAATTGCTGTATTCTGTAGCAGTATGGAAGTATTTAGCAAGTAGAGGGCAGTCCTCGGAATTGCTTGCTGCTTCCTGTTGTCATTGATTTCAGTGGGAGTGCAGAATATTCAGATGAAAAAATTGATTTAATATCTTTTAAAAACTAAACATTTTTTACAAAATAACCAAGACCAGGTTATTATGTGTGAGAAGAATCATGTGGCTGGTTGGCAGTGCCTGTAGGGGCTGAAAATGCAGCTTGTTAGCTTTCTCTAAATGTCTGTATGAAGAATTCTTATTCTAGTTATGTGACTGGGAAGATAAATGACTTCTAAAACACTATCCATATTTTAAAAACAACTCAGAGAGTGCAAATATTGTATCTAATATGTTGTTCCAGTGCATGCCTCTTAACAGTTACTGTAATTTTCATGCCAGCAAAAAACACATATTAATTGCTGTTGAAACTAGTCCTCCCACAGTATTAATATCACTTTAAATGCTTTATAAATAGTAAGTACTGAAGTTTTTTATAGAATTTCACATGAAAACAGGCTTTCAGTTGTTAATATGCATTTAAATGAACTCCTAATTCTGCATCAAAGCTCGGCCTACTGGAGGGTGGGAATGCCAAGGGAACAATGGCAAACCTCAGAAGTCAAGGGAATGAAGATAGTGTCATGACTCAGCTGTTCAGCCAATCAGTACCATTTTAAAAAAATCAGCATATATCCCACCCCTAGCTTCCTTAAGATTCCAGGTACTGTTGAAAGAGCAAATAAACACAATCACTTCTGTCATCAATAAAGCACATAAAAGGGGTAGGGGGAAAGATGGGGGAAGTTGACTTGCAAAAATAGAGAAAAAAATGTCAGTAAATGAACTCTTGCCTAAGAGCTGGAGGTTCTGATCAAGAATATGAAGATCTCCCACTGAAATATTCACCAGTCTTGTGCCAAAAATAAGGCTCTAACTGTGTTCTAAAAATATTTATCATGAGGTTAAGTGAGATCTCCAAAAGTGAGTGGTAAGTTTAAGTTGCTTAATATCAAAATTCCTTATAATGTTTTGATTTCAGCAGAATGCAGAATATATTACATCTGTAAATTAATGTTTGTTTCATATTATATTTTTCTTTAATTATTGTCACATTTTAGAAATAATTGAGTAAAAATTTTCTATATATATGGCATTAGATGATTTTATAGTAGGTTGTAAGCTAAGGAAATATTGCCCCTTTCACATTCTAGAAGCTATGCTTGTATTTACCCTTTCTGAATTGTTCAAAGCCGAGCTGCAGAGGCAGGTGGGAATTCCTGTAACAGCTGGTACTGCCAAGGATGGTCCCCAATATAGGAAAACATGCATCAGAGCATAAGCCTAGTATTTATTTTCACCCTTTCTGCCTGGCATAGTACAGCATGCTCTTGAGTAAATTACATGAATATTCAAAACCATTACTTAAAGTATAGACTGACTGACAGAAACTGCACAAGAAAAGTTTACCCATCACACTGACTGCTTGTGCGTTATTAAGTAATGCACAAAAATCTTTCCTGGTAAATCTCATTTGCAGGTTTTGAGGCTCAAAAACTTAGTTCATTCCTTTCAAAATTAAAAAAAAAGAAACATCTGTCAGACTTGGTTAATGGTTATCTAACTTCTCTGGTTGATCCAGCATTTTTATTTCTTCTATATATCTATGGATGAAAGTGTCCTGCATGTATTACTTGATGTTTCTCCATCGTTCTCATTAGAAAAAGTGCAACTTAAGAAAATTATCATGCTTTTTTAAAGTAATTCTCCTTATCTGGCGTGTTTAGGCAAATAATGCACATTTTCTGTTGATCAGCTGGTACTTTAAAGTACCAGACAATTTCTTACTCTTTTACTGAAATGCAAGTTACTTTATTTCTCAGATTTCTTGTTTGTGTCTGTAATTTCTTTCACAGATTTATTGTGATAAGGTTTTCTCCCTTTCATTAGAGTCACTTAGGCTGTTAAAGGGACACAAATTTAAGTAAAAATGTGGAGCTGATGAATATGTGAATATTGTTGCTAGGCATTACCCTTAATATTACTGTATATCAAAGTGGGGGGATGCAGTGAATAGGATACAGAGGTACTTCGAACTCATTAAACTCCTGTGCAAGACTTCAAGGGTAAAATAGTTGTAGCTTACAGCTGTTAATTTTTGTTCCTTTGAGAAGCTTTATGCACAAGCACAAAGACACTGTGGCCTTGGAGTACTGTAATTGCAGATCTATTGACAGTATTTTAAAACCTTGAGGTTATTCATGCTGGCTTGCTCACCTGCAGTAAATTCCAAAGTCTTAGAACCAGCGGAGCTAAAGTATTCATCAAAGCAGGGTTTTATATACATGAAGCGTTTCAGTTCTCTGGAATAGCTCATTCAATAAGTCTTTCCAACCAGAGATTTTATTTACTGTGTGACTGGGATCTAAGCACCCAGGACAGAAGAGTGGCTTTGTTAGCAATGCGATTTTCCTGTGGTCTACGGATTTCTGCTGTGCGGGTGAGGGGTTACAGTGATTCTGCAGTGTGAAAGTAGTAGCAAACTTAGCTTTGATATCACACTGGGTTTACACAAATTTATGTGCTTTTGTTAGTTCATCCGTTGTGTGTTTCATGGTGGTATTGTCACTCTGTTCCTACACCATAATTTGATTGAGCACTGCTACTTTATCACAGAAGAAACTGTAAGGTTCAGCGATCCACTGCACTACCACTTCCATTTTCTCATTACAAAAATTGACCTTCTAGCTGTGGTTTGAAAGGGCTCAGACCACTGTCATTCAAGCTTCAAGACTGGTGAGCAGTAATAATAGTATAGGAAGTAGGAGCAATAGTTAAAGCAGCCTGGCATTGTGCTCCCTTCCTGGAATCCATTTTGAATTTCACAGTACAGGCAGCGGGTGTCCTTTGCTACCTCCAGCGTGCATTGTGTTTTCCTGTAATCCCCTACTTGTCATTAAATCATTTAAATGTATTAAGGCAACACACTGCAGGAACATTTTGCCATGTTCCTTTTGCTTTGTGGGTGATTTTCTTCAACCTGCTTCAACAGCCCAGAAATAGCACAACACTGTTAAAAAAAAAAATAAATTTGGTGATACTTGTTTAGAACAAACTGACCTATGGAATCTATTCCCAGGTATGTTATACACCATGCTGCAAGATGCTCCTGCATGTGAGTGCCTAAATTTGCAGATAAGAATACAGACCCTGCTACAAAAGGTCCAGCACCTCAGCAACCTTGGACGTGGGTTTAAGAGAGTAATTTTGCATCCCCCAGTCTGGAAATTCTTCCTTCTGTCCTTTGCAAATGCACTTGGCAGACCTTGGATATCACTGCTGTGTACTTGGGTCACACATGGCACGTGGACCTCACTGAGTTTGCTCCCTGATATTTCACATTTTCCACTGAAGCACTTCTGTAGGATTAGGGGAATGTGTACTCTGTCCAGCCCACTATAGCTACATCAGATTTGGATTGTTCTACACAGTATAACGGCTGTAGAGGCATTTGAAAGAAGTCAGAAGAAGAGACACTGTGAAAGAAGGAGTTTGGTCAGAGTTTGGGTAACGAAAATCAAGGACTTTCCACAGAATAATATTTAAAATATTTTTTAGCAACTAGCATCATTTGAATGGAAGCAGCTGAAACCTATGATTTGGTTGAAGTACCAAAGAGTGGGAGATTACTCTGGGCCCATTTTCCTTTTCCCTTGCCCTTTCCCTTTCCCTTTCCCTTTCCCTTTCCCTTTCCCTTTCCCTTTCCCCTTTCCCCTTTCCCCTTCGTCTTCCCCCACTAATTCTTCCATAATCCCCACAGCTAGCAGAAGATATAGTAGATATTTTTCATACACACTGAATGTATGCCTGTTCATAGATGCCAAACAGGAAAGCAAAAGAAGTTTGGATGTTGTCATCTATGTTAAGCCATTGGGATTTTTTTAGGAACCTGTTTTTTTTTTCTCTCCTTCAAATTACTTAATAATGCACAGTGGTTAATAATAAACCAATTTTGCCAATAGTATTTGCTTGGGCAAGCTTCTTGCTGAAACCTCTGATTAAATACTGTAAAATATTGTACTGTAAATACTACATTAAATGTTCAATAAAATCAAGAACTATTATTTATTCATTTTTATTATATTTGGGGCTTGCTGGGTTTCATTATATCAGAGACATCACATTCATTGATGTTTTTCTAAAAATATTGCTTTTATAGTATGAATCTTTTCTGCACATTCTTGAAGTCCTGCAGGGACAAACACCATACTAATACTGATGGATTCAAAACAAGGCTCTGGTTCTACCAACTTTAGGGTTCCTATGACATTAGGATCCAAACCTAGCTCAAATTTCAGTAAATGATTTCAGTAAATGATTGCTGCCTTACAATACAGCAAAACAAAACAAACCACATTTAAAGCATTCAATAATTTTGCAATGGAAAATCTCAGGCTCTGTCTATAGACTCTGAGGTTGAGCCTGGTCACCAGGATAGTAGCACTGTTTAAACATAGGAACTGTAAATTGAATTTAGGATGACATGAGTTCTCAGAAAACCACTTCTGTTCACCAAATATTTGCTAACAATTTTGTATTTATGATAAATTTAAGTATGTTCTCTCATGCTTTCCCAAATGTGAGCCCTTGCTGCTGGTCAAATATGAGTTCTTGAAATATGGGAGGCTTGTAATAATTTCAATAAATTTTCAGATATCTAAAATAATCCTAAAACTGCAACAAGACATGCCCTAGCATATAAAAACCTGCTTTTTACTAGGGAAGTTTGAGCAATGTGCCATACCTTTTACCTACTTATTTAAACTGTCACATGGCTTGCAGTGTGACTAGAATCTAGCAGTAGTTACTGTATTCACATGTTTTAGCCCCTCTCTTCCAATCCCTTCCACATGCCCGATGCCAGGGACATTCTCTCAGTCTACTCCCACATCTTATCACCTCTGTCCCTCCCCAAGACAGAGGCCCCTGGCTGTGAGTCTTCAGCCATGGCACTGGAATAGGTTATTTTGGGTTTTTTACAAGATTTCTGTGGGGCAGACTAAAGTGTAGCATAGACCCACCTGAACTAGCTGGGTGTTCTTAAGGCTGGATTATAATCTACTATTTTGTTTACTCAGTAAAAAAGTAAAATTAATTGTATTCTTTAGAAATAAGGTGGTAAATGTATCATGTAAGTGGATCAAGAGTATAACATTTCAAAACATGGATTTATTTGAATGTGTAATTTTTAGTATAATTTAAGATAAATCATCCTGCTGCATATTTGCAAAGTTAAAATAGATAATATTTGTTAAATGAAGCTGGTTGGATAGGAAAAGAATATGATTTCCTGAAGATGAACCTGATATCATAGTCATATTTTTGTCAATTCTTTTCCCTCTGGGATTATTAAAATTATCTCCAGAATTTAGAGAAAGAATTGATGAACCCAGAAGATGTTTTACATTTCAACTTGATTAAATATTCACCCAGAACCCTTATCAGACACTAGTTGTTCTTGTTTATAGTTTTGTTGATTGTCAGATTCATAAACTCAAACTTGTAAGTCAATCCTTCAAAACATTTATAAAGTTAAAAAATATAAAAGAGCTTAGATACTTTGAACGTGCTTTCTGATTTAGAAGTTCATAGTTTGCAGTCTAATAATGTTTTCAAATTTTCTCCACATAAATGAAAAGTAAAAATTACTTTCTGCTAGGAAAGCTTGTTTTCTTGAGAAATCATTTAACTTTGAGAGCTGAAGTTCAAAGAATTGCTAGAGAAACCCAAGAGAGAAATCCTTTTGGTGGAATTACTGTTATTCTGTTTAGAAATGTTGTCATCCAGACAAGGAGCAACACTAATTCTTTGTGATTATTTTACTGAGTTGTCATCTAAAACAATCTGCAATTGATGAATTGTTGAGAAAGATTTGTGCAAATTGCTTGATGAATTCAGACTAATAAAACACAAGTTTTTCCTAGTGTGTTGCTCTGTAGTAAGTGGGTATTTGCAGGCTTTACAGATGACACTGTCAGTTTTTCCATTGAAGGTTGCTTTGCTTAAAATACTCTTGACAGGAGCAACACTGGCAGAATTTGCAATTTGCCACCTGACAAGGTTGTCAGCATCAAGGGCCTTGTCGTGGGGCCTGACGTGAATGTAAGAATATTATCCAGTGAGAACTGTGAACTTTGTTGAACTGATCTATCTCCATTATATCTTGTTGAATCCCAAACTTGGCATGTTGTCTGCTGAGAAAAGCAGCTAGCTTTTGCATGACTGACTACATGTAGCATTTATCCACATTTCTCATCTTCACTGTGGGCTGATAGATCAACAAATGAATAAAGGAGTAACAAAAGAAAGGGGAAAAACACAATGGTCACTCTGAATTAAAGAGTCCTTCATGAACTCATAGGTCTTGTGCTTTTCCCACACCCACAACAGTCTGCTGTGGCTAATGCTTGACTGGAACAGAGGTTGCATAGACCTGAATATTTCATGTTCTGTTGAAAGCCTGTGGAAGTCACCAGGAAGTCACCCATGGGCTTTATCAGGATGTATTGATCCTCTTCTGATAATTGGTAAGGAATCTGGAAACAGGGGGGCAAAATCAGAGTCTCATGATATATTCATAGCCAGATGTGAATCTCTGTGTGAATATTTTTCTTGTTATTACTTCTCTTTTTGTTGCTTGCTTCATCTTCCCCTTCAAGATAGCTACCAAAAAGTCTCATTGTAACTGGGACTCTCTCCCTCTGCTGATTTTGCAAACAAGATCAATAACATTTGAAAATGCCAACAACATTCACACCTACAGCCAGGCTGACTGCTGACTGGTTGTTATCATTCCATGGAAGTCAGTGATACTGAATGTACTTGCTCACAATCTGAATTTGGCTCACTTTGATATTGAGGAATCTTTTCCTCTTCCCTGAGAAATTTGTAATTTTCCCCCACCTGTAAGAGGGTCCCACTTTACTTTACTCTGGAGAACTGTGTGAGTCCATGGCAAATACAGTCAGCAGCAAATGTGTTCACATTTCACTACAAGAACATATGAACTCTTTGTACCTGACACTTTACACAACATGCTCCCTGGCTTTAAGAAAACATTGTTTCATGTTCTAACTCTAATCAGCCTTTTCTGCCTGCTCAGAGAACAGAGAACTTCATTGTTATATGCAGCTGTCATTTGTCCCATCTCCTTGCTCTTTCTGACTTCAATATCTTTGTGGTATTTAGTGAAAGTAATTTTCAGTTAGAAATCTTCTGCCCTTTCAGTAAGTGCAAGTATAGCACTTCATCAATGGCCAAAGAATTCCAAGCTATCTGGAATGTATCAGGACAGTTGATAAAACCTCACAGAGCAACCTATGATAGTACATCCCATCATAAATAAAAAAAAACCAGAAAGGGCCTTTGTCAGTGTTTATCTGTAGCGCTTTTATTCTTTGCCCTTGATTTCCTCTTCAGAAAATTGATGCACCCTTAAATTGAAGCAGGAGGCTTGACAGGTGATGGTTAGTGTGATAACTGCTCAGATTTCATCAGCCAGTGTTTTTCTGGTGGTGCAATTGTAGGAACTTTCAGCTAGATTACCTGTCATCCACTACATCAGATAAAAGAGGGAGAGTTGAAAGATGCGGTTTTGCCACTGTACCTTATAGGAAATGAAAAGTGTGGGTGAGGTAACAGTAGCTGAAAAGAAGTACAATTATTTTCTAATCAGGCTATTCCATCAGGAATGTCACTGCTGAAATTTGCAATCATTGGGCAGAATCCATTGTTAAATTTGCATTGTTAAATTCAAAGGGGGGAAAATCCTAAAAGACATAGTCATTCCTACTGTTGGAATTATCTCAAGCACTACTTTTGACTATCCATTTAATTCTTCTGTATATGAAAAGCAAAGTACAATCTATATTTAGACAGAAGAAAATGTTCCTATTTTGAGTATATATCTATATTCTTATTTTATTCTACTTATTCTGATGCTGGGTTGTTAGTTGCCTTTTTTTCCCCCTGAATTTCTGATAGTTCAATTGCTTTGTAAAAAGTTTTACTTATTTTGATTTTGTGTTCATCCAGGCAATATTTTTATTTAGCAAGTAATGCATACTACCACTACCATACATACCTAAAGCATATAGTTTTGTCGATACTTCTGTACTGTGAAAGAAATCAGACTGGTTTTTGATCACCTGAAACCATTGAATTTATAAAGATGATCTGAGTTTAACTAAATTTAATTGAACTTCATAAATTTGATATTCTTAACTTTCTATACTGACATAATACTGTGCTTTAGCAATTACTTTCCAATGCTGAATTTCCTAAATATAGAGCAACTTAAATATATTTTGTGTTATCTATACTTTGATTTATCTTGATTATCCCCCATAATCTATTGTAGGTAGCTGAGCTCTGTTGTGAGTTTTATTTAAAATTATTATGTATGCAAACTCTAAAAAAGAATAAAATAAAAACATAACCACCAGTTTGTTAAATATCACTATTCCCAATACTGCAGTTGAAAGTCTGTCAGTAATTCTATTATAAATGCTTATTTTTCGGAGAATTATGCAGTTTAGCTATGAAAATTCTCTCTCGGGTAAGACTTGGCAGCTGAAAGTTCATCATGTGACTGCAGCAATTTGTTGCTATTGTTTTACCAAATATTCTCAAATTGTTAGAGATTTGTTGTCCAAGTTATAAGTAGAAAGCAATTTTGGAAAATGCAGAAGACTAAATCTACGGTCTCATAATATTTTGTTTGTGCCCTTGTTAATAACAATTTCACATATTAAAATGATTCTGAGAGAGTTGTATTTTTATTTCTTCCCCCTAGATGGATAGCCAAGGACACTGAGAGATCAAATGGACTGGAAAAAGCCCTGTTTGGGAAGAAGTGTTGTTTTCTCTAAGGCTCTTTGTCACTATTTCATCCTCCAAATGGTTTCTGCAAAGGAATGTTCACCCAATGTGCCACTGCTCATGCTAGAAACTGCTAAAAATATTATTCATTAAAACAAAAGTGTATTTTTTTACATATCCAGACTTGAAATACACACATTTGCACTTTGGGTGTGATGAATGAAGTGCCACAGTGTCTTTTAATGCAATGGTGAAGGAACTTCCTGAGGACTGCGGTTATCTCTGGCCATTGCAGAAAGCTTCTCGTGCAATCCCTTTTCAGGCACATCCAGTTCAAAGGGATGCTTTGTACACACGGGGAATTCTTTCTTGGGAAGCAATTGCAGATGCTCAGATCTCAGAGTGGGCAGTCAGCTGAACATCAGCTTGCACTGCAAAAAAATGATCACAAAAACTAGGAGAAGATTTGCAGAACAGATGAGAAAGGTTAAAAGTGTGGAAAGTTTGCTTGAGAGAGACAAAGGAGATTCACAGAGCCAAGTCTGTCTGTTGAGGTACAAGTGCAAGACCAAAAAGGTAAATAGATGGCAGAGGGAGGAGGGCAGCTGGAGATGAAGTTTGTCTGAGTTTGTGGAGAGGGACTGTGACTGTCCCAAGTGTTTGACTCATAGTCTATCACTGATCACATCCAGGCATTGCACCTTCCTGTTGATAAAATACCTGCTGGTTGAGCAAGATACATAACAAATAATTGATTAAAATTACTTAATTCAGTCTGGTTTTTTTCTTGTGCCAGATTTTTAAATGAGATGCATGGTATAAAAAGAGAGATTTACTTGCACTGACAAGATAAAACAACCTTTCATGAGCAGAAGTAGGTAGGAAAAGGATAAAACAGTAGCAACACAATGAGTAGCTTGCAGGGATGCAAATAAAGCCCTACTGTGCTGACTAGCAGCATAGCAGAGCTTTTGCTGAAAGAACAGACTGGAATGCCCTCCTGTTTTGCATTGTTAGTGCAGCAGTATGTACTTATACATGCTATTAATTTATACAAGATTTTTGGCCCCCAAAACCCCATATGTTAGAATAAGCTATCTACTCACCCTGTCCATAAATTGAAAAGTGGCTGAAATGATTACATTTGATCGGCATCCATATTCCACTGAAAGTCTATTGGCTTACAAAGGCTGTCAGAGCGCATTTACCACAGAACTCTCTCCCAAGTTGGATATACTTAGCTGCCATTTCTGTGCCTCATATTTTTACTAGTTTGGTCTCAAAATAAGGTGTCATTAGGCAGAGAGTTGAGCAGCTCCATGTTTTAACACTGATACAGAGAAAAAAATGAAGCAACTGCAAACTCATTGTCTGATGTATTGGGGCAATTCAGGAGGAGAGAGGGGGTAGCACAGCATTTACACTTTCGTTTGAAGACATAGACTCATTACAGTCTAAAACATAAAGTCTAGTCTTACATTTTCTATCCTGGAAATATTTATATCTAGTGATTTTACCAAAAATTTTGAACTAGAATATTCACTGGGCAATGGTTTTTTTTGTACTATGTTAAAATGCAAGGTTTGAAATGCCCAGTGGGGAAAAACCCAAATATACATGGTGTGTGTTTGAAGCAAGCATGTCGTATAAGGGATTCAGTATGTAACAAACAAATTGGCAAAAGAAAGCATGGGATGTACCATTAAGTTTTGGGTTTGAAAATGGTTGTTGGTTGTTGTCATTAATATTTTACTTGGTCTTGTCTTTCACTGATAATATTAATGTGTTGTTCTCAGTCATATATTGACTGCTCTCCTCTACGCATTGTTGCATGTAAAAACTTACTCAGATGTTCCAAATTTCACAGATAGCCTACAAGATCAGAGCTAAAGACTGAGACATCTGAATTGGCACAAAATCAAATATTGTCCTTTGGTTAAATGCTAATGAATTTCAAGAACTTGACACCAATTGTTTTTAATGCAGCAGACTGAATTCCCCAAACTGAGGTCAAATCTGTTTTAAAATGTTAGGTTACAACTGTAATGTTCTTGAATTTTTGTATTTTAAGCTTCTTCTATTTTAATTATTGCAAAAATATTTTCACTGATGTCTAGAAATCTCTGCCACTAGGGTGTGGCTCACAAAAATGGGACTATTTTCTGAATTTTAATAGCAAAATCTTCATGAGTCATTTCCAAACAATCATGGGCATGTATATTTTCTACACAAAAAAACTCTCTTTTGTGTGTGGATGACTGTCTTTTAAATGTGGTCATGGAAAAATTGCCCCTTTCTCCACACGAGCACTCCAGCGTGGTTAGGAAACAAGTACAGCACAGGAGTATGGCCCTGCCATCTATTCATGCTAAGAGAAGCAGACAGCTTTCACTTTTCCAAAATTCAGCTTTGTATATAATGCTTTTGGCACTTCTGATTTGGCCTAGTTGGAATTTGTGCCAGTAAGGTTGACATCTAAGTTTGGAGCCTTGATTAACAATATTTGAGGCATGAGCTCAGGCTGGTTCTATTGCTCCGTGCATGAGACTGATTCCATTTGTGGAGGAAAGAACATTGTCCTGTAGCTCAGTATAGGAAAATCCCAATTCACATTTCCCATCCAGTTCAGAAACATCTTTTACAATATTTAGGGGTTTTATTATTTGTAAATATTTCCTTGTTAGTCAAAATTCCATCAACTATTCCTAATAATTGATGGAATTTTTAATAACAAGGAAATACACAATTTAATAACAAGACAAAATACACAATTTCCTCAGGGTTGTTCAACATTGGCTTGATAAAGGACCACAGAAGGTTTGAGGTCTTGGGTAGTCTGTCAAATTTTTGTTTTTGCTAGCAGAGCTGTGTTCTGAGCAGTGGGAAAATTTTGCTGCATAGTCCTGTTAATTCTTTCCTTGAGCTATTTTTACAATTTTATTTTATTATGAAATTGGTAGGTTAGAGTTCAAATGGTTTTATTTTGGGATTCTGAGTCTGTACAGATTCTACAAAGAAATGGCAGAGTGTAGATCCCCCATAGTAGTTCATGTAAACCATATGCATGTGTCTGTGTTCAGAGTAATAATTTTGGCTAAAGAGTCTATGCAGTCATTGAGAGGCCTATGAGCTCTCCTGTGTGTTCATTGTCAATCTAGACTCTTAGACATCCTTTGCAGAAAACTTTACAATTCCCGAACTGGTGTTTGAAAAGATGAGCTGTAACAGGCTTTAAGATTTAACAGAGCTGCACATAAAACACTTCTTAATCAGCCCTTATCCTATGTGCTCCATTTACAGAGGAATATTTTAGAGTCTGGACATGGAAAAATTGCCACTCTCTTCACAGAGGCACAGCAGTGTGGTTAGAAAAGCAGTATAGCTCATGGCTACAGCCCTGCCATACACTTGTACTGAGAGGAGCAAACAGCTTTCACTTTTCCAGACCTCCTCTGGCTCCCAGGGTGTCTCTGTCCCCACATACTCCTCAGTGCTTCTGTGGAGGGTGTGAGGCCAGCTTGGGTGTCTCTGTACCCAGGCAGTAGGCACCCTAAATATAAGATGAGAAACAACAGATGGCTACAAACAGATGGGGGAACCTAAGTAACAATTAGATGCTATTGATCAGTATGACGACAGTACTCACAACAAAGTAATATTCTAGGGTTTTGTCCAATCTGCTTTAAATGTGGTTCAAGCATTCACTGCTTTTTTAAACTGCTATTCCAGTAGTGAATTTGCTGAGGTGAAGATGGAGAGAAGAGTTAGATGTATTTTGGTCTTATCCTGAGCACTGGAAGGAGTGTAGCACATTTACATCCTGAAATGGATTCACACGGGGTCCACAGTCCCAATCATGGCTTCAGTGAAAGAGGGTATATATGAGGCTGGCAAAAATGAGCAAGAAAAATGGTGCTGCTGAGGAGGGGATTAGATGTTACCATAAAATCAGATAGGTTGTTGACTTCTATCTTGTTGGCACCTTTGTCATCCTTTAGTGGAAGTGAATGTACCTATGTTTTTGTCCCTGAGACGTAATCTTCTCTGTGTCCAGATGATTTTGTTGCTGCCCCATAGTTCATACCCCACCATTTCAGGAATACTTTTCGGGTAACAGAGTGCCTATAACATTGTAAGGCCTTGGCTGGTTGTCTATCTCTAAGTTCTGGAAAGCTGGGTTTGTTTTTTTGTTTGGGGCTTTGTTTGTTTGTTTGTTTGTTTTTGTTTTCATTTGTTAGTGGTTTTGTTTGTTTGTTTTTAAAGTGCTCAAAAGTTTCTAATGAGAAAAGAGAAGACTAAGAGCCACCTCCCTGACTGCCTGCAGCTAGAAAAGAGAATCTATTAGGACCACTCCTATTATGGTTGTGATAAAGGCCAAGTATTTCTCGAAAGGGATGTTACTATTCACAATCAGGTGTAGGATACTGCAATGGCTGGCAGGCCTGGGCCAGGGTGGTAATTCCTCTCTTATGCTCATCAGCAATGTAGAAAAGGCTGACTCCTGACTTCCCATGCTCTGAAGCTGATGCATGGGCAGCATGAAATACACTGTTGGGGTATTTTTGTGCTTTTTTTTCTCTTCAGCCATTTTGCATTGCCAATTAGTGTCTGACTCTGTCATTGAATATTCATGCTTTCGATTGTTTTTCAACAAATGCATTGGGAATTGTGTCTTTCCAGTCCAAACCTCATTTTGTTACACTATTTTTGCCTATGCTTTTAATCTCACAGGGTGCCTTTGTATTATTTGTCTTTGTTCTTACTGGTACTTTCAGCTCCTCCTAAATTACCATTGTTAGCTCATTGTGATAGTGAATTCATTAAGATCATTACTTCTTTCAGATTATTACTGGAGGTGTTAAGAAAGACAAAACTATTCTCTCTCCGTGGATAAACCTCTCACACCTCCTCTCAACAATGCAATGCACTGACTTTTCCTTGCAATCTCTTTCCAGCCCACCAAATCCTCTTCTTCAGGATCATACCAATCTATTTTAAATTCAAAGGTTGTGAGATGCAGCTTCGAGGCTATACCGAAACTTGCATAGGTTGGCTGCATTCTTTATGTCCCACAGCCAACAGCCTAATCCAATAAACATCTGTGTTAGCTTGAAGTTGAGGGGTTTCCTTGAATTAATAGGGTTAAACATATATATGTAGGATTAAAATCTTAGTGCTCTTTATAATTTTCTCTTTTTTTAAAGGAGGTCAAATAAGTCCGGGATAAGGCGCTCTCAATAAACCAAAGTCAAAAGTTTTGCATCCTTCAGATAGCTGGTAATTTTCATAACATTTCTCACTGCTGGTCATTATTTTACTTAGGATAACTTTTTATTTTTCAGATCACTCTTCTGCTCTGCACCATTTTGGTGATTTTAGTTCCTCATCTTCTAGATGTCATTAAAACCCAATACCACCAGGTCTTTATTGAGAAGAAAATTCTCATTATAGCAAAGGATATGCAGCGTCTTTTAGATGGTTTAAAAGTTTCAGAAGTTTCTCAAGTAATTTATTTCAAGCTCTCTATTGCTCTTATTATTTGTGAAAGGGCCCTTATTTTATATAGTAACTTTCCTTTTAAAAAAATTATTAACAATAGTCTTACTGAATCGTCATTCATTTGGAGTCTCTAATTTTGTATCCTAATTTCTGTCTCTGTTTATGTTTGTGAAAGCTCTTAAAATTGTGCTTGACTCTTTGGACATTTCCTCTTCACTGAATGTCCTGATTGATCTCAGTATTTTGGCACAATCAATACCTGCTGTTTATTTAAGGTTGCTTTTGTCTTTGACTCTTAACATCTCTTTTTTCAGCAACTTTCCTTATAAAATTCACATTAGTAATTTTTTAATTTTTTTTTTTTTAGCAGCGAATGTGATATCTTTGGCCAAATTCCTTGACCCAATTTCTGATTCCCCCAAAATACAGCAAGATTTCCAGAGCAATGATGGTAAGAACAGCATCATTTAAACTTTGGACTTGAGGACCTGGGAAAGGACAATCCTTTGCCTCTGTCTTCTCTCTGAAGAACCAGACTCTTATTGTCTGTTCACTTGTATTCTAACTCCATCTAGTCTGTATTACTTGTTAAAAGTTAGGTTACAAGCAGAGGCCAGATTCATGAGAACAGGCTTCAGATTTTGTCCTTTGTGAGGAGTTAAATGGTAGCAGTGCTGGGTTTTACACAAATATAACCACAGGCATCTTTGCCAGGCTTGATAACTTTGGTATCTTATGACCTTCAAACCTAACTGACTTCACTGGGAACTGCATTTGTGCAGAGTTTAGATACCATTATCACAAGGAAGAATCTGCTGATTCTTTCCAGTTCTGTGCCCTATCTCATACTGTTAGAATTTACAGATCATGCAACATTTGTCCAGACTTTTCTAGCAGTTTATAAAATGTTGCATCACTTGATTTTTTCTCATGGTTAAAAAACTGTCAGAAAAACTGCAAAGACCAGGCTGTTAAAAAGAAACTATGTTAATCAGATGGTGATATTGTATCTTAAATTTCAACACTAATTGCAAGACCCTTAGCCTTCAGTAAGTCAACTTAGAACCTCTCATTTACCTCTGGATCTGGTCTGTGAAATTCACATGCAAGAATAAAAACCTCATATACACTTTCCTTGGTCTCGTAAGTAATGGTCTACATGAATCCATGTAGCTTGTGGATACTTTAAATCTGACTTTTCTATCATTTTATGTTTATGATTTTTCTGAAAATAAAATAAATTCAAACTATATTTCAGCTTTACTTCCTAGTCGGAAGGTAAACTTGCATGTTTTGTTATTGATGCAGCTTGAAACATACATGTTAAGCCTTTTGTTTAAAGTGCATTTAGAATTAAACAGGCCACATTCAAAGTAAATTATCTAAATAGATTTTGGAAAGAGAAAGGAGTCTGTTCATTTTAATATACCTTCAGAAATATTTTACTTCTTGATGATGACAGCAGCTCTTACTGACAACTATTAATACATTATAAACACCCCATCAGAGTTATATAAAAACATGTCAGTTTTAAAGAGAACATCTTTGACAGCAAATTTTCTGATTGTGAAACAGCTGTGCCTCCAGTACAATGCATTAAGTAGTTTATTCCTTTTAGATAGTTAAATTGTGCATGAAATGTTGCTGGCGCAAGGGCTCCAAATCTGGCCTGATTAGCGAACATCTGTTACATTGGAAAAATTCATGTCTACCCTAATTAGCTGTCAGGCTGATGTACATCAGCCCTGATGGTGAGGGATCCTGTGCTGTTTAAGTCAAACAGGTTTCTCTCCTATCCCATCACCTGCCCTTTCAAATCTTTTCCTCTGGTGTGTTGCTGTAATTAGAGATTGTTGGAAATACAATAGAGCAGGTTATGGTCAGTTATAGTCCCATCTGTGCAATTTTTTTATTCCCACAAAACTTACAAACTGACATAAAGCAGTCCTAACAGTCAGGCTGAGGTCTATATATTTTTCTAATGCTAATCCACTCACTAAATACGAAAACTTTTCACTCTGCTAAAGCCAACACTTTGGACTGATTGAAAGAAAATTAATAATGGGCTGACAAATTTGTCTTTTTTTTTAACTATAGTTTTTAAATAATGGTATTTTGTGTTGAGTATGAAATATGGTAAAGAATTGAAGAAATCCTTATGAAAACAGTGTTCCCTGCTATTGATATTTCAGCATCTCTTTGCTGGAACAAGTATGGACACAATTCACCTCATGTAGTGTCTACATAAATGCATGTATGTATTTAAAGTTCCATACTAGACGGATCCTTTAGCTTGGGGTTCCAACAATTTTTCCTATATTTGCAGGAGTTTGTTAATTTGTTTTTAGTGATGCTTTATTTTGTATAGATAAAAAGATCTTATTACTATTAATGGTAGAAATATTCATTAAGGGTACTAAGTTTCTTTGTTTTAGGCAGCAGTCCTAATACATTGGAATTATACCCCTAAATACAAATAAGCAATTCCTCAGTAGGATAAATTTTTGTGACTCTATTAAAGAAGGTCCACAGGCTTAACAATGATTAAGAACCTAGTCCTATTCAATGAAAATAAATTGTGTTTTCATTACTGACTTTTCCCTTTGTCCCAACAGCAAGGATTAAAGCCAAATGGAGAAATTCATATTTGTTAAATTAATTTCTTTGGCTTTTTCAGTTCCCCATTTTCATAACATAGTTCAGTCCTCAGTCAAAGATCATGGTTTTCTTCATCTTCAAATGTTTTTAGGCATTAAAAACCAAAGTATTAAAATGTGTAATAGATTGATTAGTAGCAGAGTAATTAATTCTCATTAGTATAATTTCAGATTAGGATGAACTCCTTTAATTTCAATTTTGAATGTTTAGATTGCTACATGACTAGCAACTGGTCCATAAGGGTTATTTTAAAATATTGTAAAAGGAATTATCTTCTTTATTATGTAGTCAAGGGACTGAAAGGTGAAAATTCAGAGTTGCATAATTTCCAACCGGCCATCCTTGTGGGGCAGAAATGTGTCGTCAGCTCTCACTCCTGTATCCTCTGGAAAGGAAAGGAATATTTCTGCTGCTTTGCACCCAAAGAATTGGTGTGGAGCCCTTCAGCTTGATTCCTGAGCTTATTGGTAGTACAGATCTTCTCTTGTCTCTCCCTTCTTGGTTTATCTCAGAGCCCCAGAAGAGATCAGGTAGAGTATAGATAATTATGAATGGAGGGTTGTAAAAGATGTGAGCATCACCTCCATACTTCAGCTTATGTCAGTTTAAAATGGGCTCCAGGTATTTGTTTCATGTGTTGCTTCAAATATTGCCACAGTGGAATCTCACTGATCTTTAAATTATTCTGGAACATTGACATTCGCATTAAATGGTGTCTATAAGAACAGCTATTAAAGGAAGTTTCTGAGCAAAACTGAGATGCAATTAAAGTTAGTTGTAAGTATTTCAACTTTTGAATTTGTTGCTAAGGAAAGAGCAGTTGCTTCGCAAAACTTGCAGTGAAAAATGCATTTCCAGCCATGGATATATTTATATATATATATATTGGTCAGTATTGCTATCCTGTTGAAGCATTAGAAAATAACACACTGTAATTCAAAAGGAACAATCCAACTGATAACTGTGATGTACATTAGAAAGGCAGACAAATAAATGTGATAATGTTCATGTGAGCAAGTACCAGCCAGCCAGGGATGGTAAAGCAGCAGATGAAAGAGTAACAAAGCGGCAATTTATATTCAGATACTAACTAGTCAGGATTTCCTTCCCAGTAGCGTTCCTTTAGATGGAAGTGACCCTTGATTGCCCTTCATATTACAGATTTGGCAATGAGGTGTGTTGAACATTCACAAAGTTTTTGAAGTTAGCATGCTGAGGTACATGAAAAATAAGGAATAGAGCAAAAAGGAAAGTGCTGAGATAGATTGTCATATGCTGAGTTACTGTCACATTGCGTAGGTGGGACTAAGCCAGTAAAGGAGAATGTTGTAAAAGGTAAACAAATAGGAAATTAAAAGATTGGGAGCCAAAATGAATGTAGAGGAGTCTCGCCTCAAAGTAGCAATAGATTAAAATTAAACTGCTCTAGAACTACAATTGTATCTGTGGCCTTGGTGAGGGTTTGGCGCTGAGGGAAGCCTGTAAAAAGAAGATTCAGCTGAAAGGCATTTGGAATAGCAGCAGAACCCTTTGAGTGGTCAAAGTATGTATTTATTCTGTTGTCCTTATCAGTTACTTATTTTTCTATAGTTATCAATGGGTTTGCATGCATTTCTGACTGCAGTACTTGATCTGCTTTCTTTTAGCCAAAATATTAGACAAAATGTAGTAAAAAAAAAACCTAGCAGATGTCTGGTGGGAGGTTTGAAACACATCAAAGGAAAAGTAGGTATCCCTCACGTGGCTTACCTAACGTCTGCACTTGTGTTACATTTATCCAAGTGTCTCATGTCATTCAGAACTGCTCATGGCACTCCCCTTCCTTTTGATAGAGGCAACAAAAGATTGGTGACCATTGTTCACTGGAAGTGTTACACCACTGAAGATGCTGTGAAATGCTTTCTTATCAATTTTCTACTCCTACCAGTCCTTATCAACTGAGTGCTGCTGTTCAAGACCAGTCATTTACATGAATATAAACTGTGTAGCTAATGGATCTACTGCAGCTCAGGGTGCAGCATGGTAATGGTCCTGTCAGTGGAGCAGCAATGCCCAGAGTAGTTCATAGGACCAACAATTCCTGTCTGCATGCATGATGCAAAAAGCATGACTCCAGGAGCTAACAACAGTTGAGCCATCAGCATTTGTGGAGCCCTGGGGGGAGGAGGTGGAGGGGGAAGTTAAAGTTTTTGGATTCTCTGAATCTTACTAATTTTCAGAATGACAAGGTCCTAGATATCTGAACTTCCACTGACCTGACTATATTTTGAATCAGACCATAAATGGGTTTCTTAATAAAGTTTTGGGATCAAAGATCTGACAAAGGAGTAGCATGATTTTCAGGATGTGATGTCACAGAAAAAGCTGATATTCTCCTGTGTGATCTCAGAGAGAACTGCTGTTTTATTTGGTACTGCAGCCTGCTAAAAAAGAATAAATCGTTAAATAGACACCATAAGTCAATTCTCCCTCACAAATTGACAAATTTATATCTGTCTTTAACATGGGAGCCATTACACAGGATATCAATTACTTCAAAAGTCATCTTTCACATTTGTTTGGCTTACATTGATAGAGATGTGTAAAGGTATTCTGTGTTCTGCACCAAAACCTGAGGGAATACCTACAATTACCTTTTGGGGCTCCCTTCCCTAAACTATAAACCAAGCCCTAATCACAAATGCATCATTTCACACAGTGAACACATTTTGATATAAATCTTGAGTATAATTTACACTGAAAAATAAGGATCGATATTTGAGTTTTATCAGTTTGGATCCAATTCCCTGAAACATAAAGTTTTTTAGAACATCAAAACAAGTAAAGAGCACTCTCAAGTTCAAAACAGTTTTGTTGGAGGAAGAGTTGAAAAAAAAATTGAATATAAGTTTTGGCTTGACATAATCCAGGTTAAATCTGAAAAAGCAAAATACTTTTGTAAAAACGAAAGGCTATTTTATCACTCAGAGAATGTCACATCAATTGTAAAGCCATCAGCCTCAAGGCTTGTTGGTGATTGCTTCATATTTACTGTTAGTCCAGCAATGGAGATGGTACTTTTACAGTCTTTGGACAGACTAGTGAGTGTGACATTTAAAGTGTTGATTTTTGCAGCACTTATGTTAATTGTTGTAATTTTCCTGATGAACCACCATTCTGGTTCCCTGATGCAGCCAAGATAGTTTTACATTTTCTATGCAGGCCTCTTTGCCATTTGGTCTGTGTAGTGTCAGCTTCGAGTGCTACTGAAAGCAGACAAAATTGCAAGCAAATTGCATCAGATTGCCAACATTGTGAAAAGGTAAATTGCTTGCAAATCTATTTAAACCACTGCCCTATTTTCATCAGCTTCAGTACTTGGTATTCATGATTGCTTAATTGGCGACCTTTCCTATTGTGTAGTGCTTTATGGTGTAATGGAAAGCGATCTTTACCAAACCAATTACCCTTTTTTTCTCAGCACTACATTATTGCTGTGATTGCAACTGCCAGTCCTTTGTAAATGAACTTTCTGATTTCAATGATGTTTTTAAAATGTAAGATAGAAAAAAGTGGCATTCATATTGTGTGATGTTCTATTTTGAAGCCTTTTTGTAGTCACCATTGTCTGGGAAAATGGACTGAAGGGTTACACAGTACCTACAAATATCCATGTAACTATTATTAATATTATCATAATGTCTCCCTTTGTACAGCAGCTCAATTAGGAAAGGATAGGAGAAATATTTTGTCACCCTGTCAAGTGCACAGGAAGTGCTTTTGATGCCTCTTTTTTGACACATACATTATCTTCACTAATAATATGAGATTCCTTTTTAAGACATGGAAATAAATATACAAAATCTTAGCTGCTACAATGATTCAAATCACCATAACTTTACAAAATGTATTTTTAAAGAGTCTTAGCTTTTCCAGACATTTAGGCATAAAATATTTTGAAATACTGTGGGCAGTATAAATAAAGGTAAATGTTGCTGTTTTCTTCCACTAGAACAGGGGCTGCAGCTATTTGTCTAGAAAATACAGAGATAGTGAGAGAACACATTTCACAAGGTGCATATTATCTACTTTGGTTTTGGTTTCAGCAATAATAGGATGTAAATGTTTGAACATGTTCCTGTACTGACAAAAAAAATGAATTCTATAAAAATCACCATTCTCATTTATTTTTGTAATACAGGATAAAAAAATACAGAATTCCAAGAGCTTACTTTGTGTATTTATTTATGTGATTTAGGAAATTATATCGTTACTCATAAGTGGCGACACGGAAAGGGCTCTACAAGTAATTTAGTCATTCCCTAATATGGTACTGTAAGTGCAAATGGATACATCATTCTACCCCCTACAGTTAAGAATTCTGTTACAGTGACAAAAAATTGAAAGGATTTGTTTTACTCTTTGTTCTTTATTATTTTTCCAATTAAAAAACGAAAATCTTCTGGTCAAGGTTTCTGATGATTTTAGTATTTTTGTTGTGGTTCAATGATCTATTTACAGCTGTGCTCTTCAGTAAAGCAAGTCTTTCCCCAGTTGTGTAGACTTTTTTGTTTGTAAGAGAAAAACATCACTGAAATCTACTGTATGGCAGTGTGATTCTATTTAAAAGCAGTGAAAAAACTTTATTTTCTCTACTTTAGAAAATGGCAGAAGTCACACATCTGAGTTTCTGTTTTATACCCAGAGCATATAAGCCAGCATGAAATACTATTGATCTTGAATATGTCATTGCATGTATAAACACAATGTGTGTGCACGTGCACAGATAGTGTCCCAGCTCTAATTTACTTTTATTTTTTGTGGGAAGAGAGGAAGGAAGGTGTCCGCATCTCCGCTTTTGTAGAGAGTAAGAACATAACAATGCAGATTACCCCAATATAAAATTAAGGGTTTTTTAAATCAGAAAAACTTAGGTGGGGAAAATGATTGAAAGAGAGAAATCCAGGAGAAAAATATTTGCAACTTCTTCCCATATATGTGTTTATAGAACACACAAATTGTCAAGTACAGCTTGTTCACCCTCAATTTACTCCATGAGCATTGTACAGGCACCCTAAGTGCCAACAGCAAGGATGATGGCTTCACCTCAAGAACGGAGTTCTGTTCTTCAGAAAGCAACTCCATGGTGTGGCAGCAGTGAATAAGTGGACACTCAAACCTGGTATTACTGATGCACAGAAACAAATCAGCAGCTGAAGAAAGCTGGCACTGATGGGGCCCAAAGGTGAGGAGGGACTTATAGCTTGGCACAGTCAGAAGAGTGTAGCTGCAAAGGGAGGTCATGGCTTTGTGATGGGGGAGTGTAGTTTCAGTAAAGCAGCAAAATAACAGAAGTGATATCTAATTCAGTGGGAAGCACAGTGAGGAATGTGTTGAAATGTTTTGAGAGTTATAATAGGCATGTAAAAAATGACAGAAAACTCAAGGCACTTGCTCCAGACATTTTGCATTGATGGTGAAACATGATCTGTGGAGCCAAAAATGTTTCATGATGCAAAATGAACTCTGTTTCCACATCATAAAATGGAAAATTGCAGATAGTGTAAAGCAGATGAACAGAAACAAGGAAGTACTGTGTTATGTTGTCCACAGTTCTCTGTTAGCTCTTTGTTGAACATGTTTTTTAAGGCTTAGTTGTTGCATTGGTTTCAGTGTTGACTCTTTACCTTCAGTGCTATAAATGGGATAATGTTAACATAGTCACTGCAAGTTCATATTGTGATCCATGACCACACTGTTGTCCTGAATAAAATTTTAAATTAATACATTTGTTGTTGAACTACCAGGAACCACTTTCCTGCTGCCCTGGGATGCTGTGTATGTTGTCAATACGATTTTTAATCCTACAGACAAATAATTCTGGTTATTTCGTCTCCTTTTTGGTGCATAAATATCATAAAATAATTGTAAAATTAGGGGACAGAATTTTGTTTCTGGCTTGAAAGCTACAGAAATCCATGAGGCTTGCAAAATAAAAGCATAAAAATGCATTCAGAGAGGAATACATACTAATATCTCTTTAGCCATTCTTTGATGGAATGTCATTAAGCCTTGATGAGCTTATAAATGAAGGTCTGATGAAATTCATGCATTTTTAAAATACCTCTGTAGGTGCGTGTATGTATATAATAGGTATGTCCTGTTTTTCAGGTTTCCTGACAATGAATGGAAATTTGACAGCATGGGCTCTGTGATGAATGTTTCTAAGCTGACTTTAGCAGAAACTGGTCTGGAAGTGTCCCTGTCCACAGCTGTTCACCATTTAAAAAGGTAAGTGGGCACATCATTGAAGTTTGAACTGTGTGTGGGTGACAAGAGTCAATCACCAACTTGTATTCAGAATTTTTCTGGTGTCTAAATAATGTTATTAGAACAAATTTTTTCACCGTGAAGGTGATGAGGCACTGGAACGTGTTGCCCTGAGAAGCTGTGAATGTCCCATCTCTGGAAGCGTTCAAGGCCATGTCTTAAAAAAAAGGCGTCCCTGCCCTTGGTGGGGGCAGGTTGGAGTTATCTGATCTTTAAGATCCCTTCCAACCCAAACCAATGCTATGATTCTGTGATTATTGTATTCAGAGCAAGATTGTACCCCAACATGACAGAGAGTATCTGTATGCTATTTTTTATGAATGAATATGTGTGTTTTTTACATGATTATGCATTTACCAGTTATTTCATGCAAATGGAAGCTTCTTCTAAATTTGGTCATTACAGAGCCTGGAGGGAATTTGTTTTCCTAAGAAAAACTTAATGTGCAAAAAGACAACAATTCCATAAATTTTGTCATGCCATCAACAATTTGGTAAAACTTTGGTTAATCAAAAACTTGGGGTGTGTTGGGAAGTCTATTCAGCTGCAGGTTAGAGGCTGATGATAACCATGGAGGCACTGCTTTGCATGTCTCTTTAAGTTTGCAAAGGTCTTTGATATCCCTTGGAGTAAAAATGATATGTGGATATAAGATATCATTTGTACTAATTTACAATTCACATAGCAGTATGTAATCTCTCCTGAACTTTATCAGTATGACACGACAGCAAATTCTATCACAAAATTTCCACGTTTTCTAAATGAAGAGGTTGTTTCTCTATGACAATATTTGGTTTTATTCCCTCACATTTATGCCCTAGACTAAATTATAGTATTTTGTTTGCAATTTTTTTGTCATATCATGTTAGCCTAATATACCACTAATACCATTTTAATACAGAAATTTTAGTATTCCTACTCATTGGATGATACAGTAAGTTATCACATTAGCCTGCTATGATTTCTCCTTGTGGTATCTGTTGCTAATCTATAATTACATTCCTACCTTATATTAACTCTGATAGGTACCACCATTGCACACACTTCTGCATTTCAGACCCTTCAAAAACTCCATGTTACAAAGTTCTACAGCTGAAGAGGTAACATTGATCTAGTAAACAACATTTTGTAGTGTATTTGCAGGTATCTGTGAGTTCAGTCTGCTATGGTGCAGCAGCTATACCTGAAAATTGAGGTTTTGTTTTCTAACTTAGAAAATAAGACAAAAGAAAAATATGATTATTGTAAAGCAAATGAACAAACAAAAAACCCAACAAAAACTATGCTTACACAAAGTACCTGGACTTTCTGCAGCAAATGAAAGGGG
>NW_005054333.1:5879844-5894734 GCF_000277835.1 Geospiza fortis | reverse complement strand
CCTACAGTTTATTTTTTTCCTGTAATGTTCTATTCACCTATTTGAATAGATGAAACACCTTCAAAGAAAAAGAGAAGGCAAGGAAAAAATCCCTGTATTTGTGTTGACAACTCAGTGCCTGCAGCTTCCCTGCAAGATGCTGTCTGGTGACATTCCCTTCCATGGCAGGAAGCAGGAAAATTTTACTGTCCTGGACCAGGCAACCTCTCATGCTCTGTATGACCAAACTGATGGAAGCAATTTTTTCTCACTACTTCTTCTTTTTTTTTTTTTTAACCCTACCGAAGATAGAATTTTATTTCTTGGCTTAACTAAAATGGTAAGAGACCTGGTATAGTAAATAGATGTAATGATGAACTGTGCAGTTGTCTGGACAAATCTTGTAATCTGATTCTTTGGGCTGGATTATTTCCCATCCCTGTGTGCCCAGATTTGCCTCAGGTCTGCAGCAGTGTCTTAGGTTCACAGTATTGGAACACCTACTCATTCCTGTCTTGCAGTTATAGCAGACAAGGACTCAAGGAAGCAAATTAAATACCCGAATATATTGTGTTTTGCTTAGAAATAGAATCAGGTATGTTTTAGTAATGCTTTAACAGTACAATGTTGTCCTTAACATTCCATCTTGAAATGAATTCTTTCTCCAGTTAACCTATTCATATAGTTGTTCACCTGCCCTTTGTACAGGGACTTTTGCATGCATCCTTTTGGGGTTGGCCTGCTTAAAGCAGCCACAGCCTAAAAGCTGATTCTGTGAGGTTTCCAGTTAGATGGTGCTGCTGTTTGGAGCCCCCCTGCCCCTTTCCATCTAATCCAGGACTCAGTTCCTGCTTGCATTCACTTCCATCATGTTCTTACTGAGACATCACAGCTGTAATCCACAGCCAGAAGCTGGCTGGTTTTTTTGCCTGCTTTCAGATTTCTAGGAGTGGCATATTCCTATGTGTAATTTTGCTTGAGTTTGGTTTTCAAACCAGCTGATTTACAACCATTTCCCAAATATTTTCTTGAAGTTCTTCCCCTGTAAAATGTGACTGGATGCCTTTGAACGTCTTCAGTAGCTGAGCAGGAAAGATGTATCTTTGATCAAAATAAAGTTCAATAGGACATCCAGAGGTGCACAGTTGGAAGAAAACTGGAAGAAAATCTACACATCTGAGCAAGACCTGAAGTATCTAAGAAGTATGTTTTAGTCCTTGGTGATATTTTTTGCAAGGTGCTTTCTGTGCTTCAGATTCTGGTGTTACTGATTGTTCTTCAGGTTCTGTGCATAAATGATGAACAGATTATGGTTGTTGTGTGAGCAGATTTACAAAGCATTGGGAAACCAATTAATTTTTGATTCTCTGCCTTTCTACTTACTAGCCATAGTACCTTCCCCTTTGCTGCAGTGTGGGTACAAAGGAACAAAGGTAAAAATTTCTCTTTGAATGTGCAAATCACTGTGGTCACTTCATCAGTGTCTCCAGTCACAAGAATATTTGTTCCTTTGAGTGGTATTCTGCAATTATTCAACGAACATTTTCATCCTTTTAAAGGGGAAGTATCAAACAAGCAGCCATGCTGGATAAAGTATTCTCAGCCCTTGCAGTGCATAATTTAGACATAATAATGAAATAAAACATCTTCTGTTCCATGAAAATTTCTATTTCAATATCAAAAAAATGCTGTGATTATCCTGATATCCACTGATTCCTGGAATTCCTGGATGTTTGCTGTTATTGTTTTTATGACTCAGTTTTAGTAGTGCTAAATTCATCGCCCATATTCAGGTTGTAAGCATTTTGCTCAGATTTATGAGCTAAATATTCATGCTGGTACATAGTTTGTTTGCAACACACTACAGGTGAGTGGGCAACTTTGTTGTTGCTCAGTTTCAGAGAAGCAGGTCCAGGTCAGAGCAGATCAGTCTGATGTGACACATTCCCCTCCAAAATTTTTCAGGAATTGTCTATTCCAACCATTAATACGTATTAACATTGATATTACTAAGTGTTTAACCATAATGATTTTGCTTTCTTAACCCATCTTCAGCATCCCTCTTCATAAGAGACAGTCAAGGGTTTGCAGAGTATTCAATATCTTCATTCAGAACTCTCAAATTATTCATGAAGCAAGTAATACACTTTAATTTCTTTGTGTTGCTGCATTGTGCTTTTATAGATTGACTGTAATTTTACCTACACCTGCCCTCAGGGTCTCAGAAGTTGAGCTTTATTATTTTAATGAATTTACACTAAATATATCTTGGCCACTTAAACTACTTTTCAGGAAAGAGATTATACGAGGTCAACAGATGAAAGTATACATTTTTTAAAGTATACATTTTTTAAAATAATCCATTTCCTTTGGATGATTTTGCTGGCTTTTGAATTGCTAGGGAGTTCACATGTTCCTTTACTTCTGGGTAAAAAAAAAAAGTTAAGGAATAAGAATTCCTAGAATTTGATGGGAATTCTAGTGCAAATCTACATGATGTACTTAGCAAACAATCCCAGCAGTATTGGTGATTAGCGCCCTGGTCTGAAAGGCTGGTGATTTGAGGTCTCTTCCCCCTTGTTGAGTAGTTGGTTCAGGGCATGGGGGGCTCCTGGTGAGCTATGACCTTTCTTGAGAGTACAAGAGGCTTCATGGGAAAATACTCCAGTGCTTCTGTCTCTGCCCTTGTGCTTTGGGGATGCTGTGATTTCTCCAGAATGAGCAAATACTGAGATACTTTTCAGAATTTTCTATATTTTGGTCTGGTTGATGTGGTGTATCTTGTGTGATGTGTTCTACAGCTAGTTCAGGTATATGGAATAGGATGTGTGTGATGCTGCACTTATTGCAACTCAGCCAGAAATATTAATTTTTGCAGGTGGCAGGTGAAATTCACTGGGGTATTAAGGAAAAGTTTTGATGAATAGCTGCACATTCTCTCCGCCTAAGGTCTGTTGTTGCATTTGAACTGTAAACTGAAACGACAGTTGCTTGCATGGCAGAACACCCAGGAGAGCACAGCAACAGCAATGCCACCTGTTACTCATTCTGTGACTAGTGAAAGGACACAGGGCTCTACCTGGCATGAGAAGATATAAGATATGATGTATTTCTTCTTTTACTAGTGAAGAGACTCTGACACAGATTATGTGTACATCGAAAGGTAGCCATTTCCATTGTGTATTTACATGCTTTAGCAGTAACTATTATTTCCCTCAGAACCTTATCATATTTAGCAGTATTTAAATTTTATGAAGTATTGAATTGTTTTACGTCTTTGTTATTCCTTCCTTGAGCACCATCAGTTTACAAAAAGAGGTGAGATGTATTACTGTGTGAGAAATTTTAGAAGGTGCACAAAATCTTATAGTTTATTCTTGACCAAGTTGTATAGCATCTATGATACTTTCCCAATAGCGCACATCTTTAAATGCTAATGTAAAAAGCTTTTTACTTTGGGAAATTAGATCAGCTTGAAAACTATACAAAAAATACTAAAGAAAGTAGAAAACAATTATGAAATATTATATGGGAGAAGGATACAGTAGATTTTCTGGTTTACGAGTGAGTATAGCTTTCAAACTTCATGAAGAATGTCACCTGCTGCTTAGGAGCATGTCCCTAGAAATGCAAATTACCATAAATTTTATAACTAGCTGTCCAAGCAACACATGAAATTTTTATGGTTTCCTTTGCTGTCCCAAGTTGTACCTATGAATCTTGGATACAAGGATTTTAAAGATCCTGTGAGGCTGGAATCCAGTGAATGCATTTCCCTCACCTGACTCAAGCTGTAGGAGCACTGCATCACCAGAGAGCTCTGCTCCTGGTGTGTCTGCCAGGACAGACCTCTCATGACTCCTTCTGCAGAGGCTCTAAGCTGAACACTGGCTTCAGCAAGGGATGGATTGGTCTAGAAGGCCAAAAGTGAGACTGGGAGGAATTGCCTTCCAGAGTCCAACATTCTTCTCCACAGGCTGCTGAGGAAGGTCAGCAAGGACAGGTAACTTTTAGAGCTCAAAAGTTAAGCAATGAACTGTCTGTTGACACACTAACAAGTCTGAAGTAGAGTCAGAGGCAAGAACTGAGCCCTGAGACCCAGTGGGAGATTTGTGCTCCGGAAAATTTACAGTATCTTTAAACAGCCCAGATTTTCTATGTTTTCATACTCAACATTGTCTGAGATTGGTTTCCTTGAAGAAATTTCAGATTAGTTTGGCAGAAGCAGACACATCCTAGATTACTAGTTGTATTTGAAATGTTTAACCTCAATCCAGGCTTTGTTGGCAGAGTTATTCAGTAGTTATTTTTCTGTATTAAAAAACAGGCCCTTGGTTTTAGTCAGAGCTTGTGGTCTCTTGGAAGACCAGGCCAGTTCAGCATCCACTTTGCAAGGTAATCTGATGGTCATGTTGAATGTCCATGTTAGTGTCTCCGAACCCAGATATAAAAAAAAAAGATTTAATTTAGAGCTTGTCTCTATCCTCATACTGGGAGAAAATACTGATTTGTTTTCAAGCTTATGCTGAGAGCAGCCAGGTGCTCAGGTAGCATGAGACTATCCCATAAGAGAGGATAACCAGAGGCTAAAAGAGGCAGAGACAGTATCAGGGGAAAAGACACCTGCAGGGAAAATAAGTGCAATATCCCTCACAAGATGATATCTTTCTAATTTCTTGAGGGTTGGTCCCACTGTGTCACACAATCACAAATGAAGGGAAAGGAGAAAATGTAAAATAAACCAGTGTTCATCATACTGGTTTTTGAAACTGTAGTAATTTACTATCATAGTACTTGAGGGCAAATCACACTGAGGTGTCATAAATAAACTATGTAACATTTCATTTTCTGCATGTTGTCATATTTCTGTGTATTAGAGTTTCTATTACAAGTCAGCTATCATTTTATCTTGCTAACAATTTGGTGTCAGTTTTGTTTCTTCAACTTTGTTTCAAGTCCAAAAATTACATGATTTTACTTCCACTAGCATGAAGAATTAGGACATGGGGAAACAACAGAATCCTCCTCTACAGTGAGTGTTTGTAAACCTTTGGCTACAGCTGTCTGCTTGCACAAATAAGAGTTTGTATATGTTTTTTTGCTTATTAGTTTTTAACCAAGTGAAATGTGAGCAGGACCTTTAATGAAGTAGGATGTAACAAGAGCAGTTCAAAGTACTGAAATTGTAGGCTGTGACTTGGGCTTGTTCTTTGTTTTGTGCTAGACTGTCCAGCATCCCAGTTAATACAATTAATACTAAGTGGTTGAACCTTGTGATATGCTGAACTTCCCGAAAACCAAAGGGAACAGAGGATTCTGATATATATTGAAAATTTTTAATGTCTAAAGGGAACTGTTGTCCCCTCCACCCTCTATTTTGTCAGATAGTTAAAGATTAAAAAGAAAACAACAAAGATCCAAAAAATATGCTGGTTTGGGGATGTTCTCAAATTAAACATTTTAGTTCTTGGTCCCTCAATGATTCTTATAGGTACTGAAGTGACCAGTGAATCACTTCCTGAATGAGATGACAGACTTAAATTTGGAAAAACCTGCTGATCTTCAATCATTCCATATACAAGCTAGTTCTTTCTCAACTCTGCTCTTGATAGAATTCACAGAATCCACAGAATTCACAGAATCACTAGGTTAGAAGAGACCTTCAAGATCATCGAGTCCAAGCCATGTCCCAACACCTCAACTAAACCATGGCACCAAGTGTCACATCCAATCTTTTTTAAACACATCCAGGGATGGTGACTCCACCTCTGGGCAGACCATTCCAGTACTTGATCATTCTTTCTGTAAAAACTTTTTCCTAATATCCAAACTATATTTCCCTTGATGCAGCTTGAGACTGTGTCTCAACTTGATACTTTCTTTTAAAGTAAAATGCAGCAAATATTTTGTAAAACATATTAGGCCTCCTTTGAGCCCAGAAGGAACTTTCTGGTCTTGAGGTCTGTAGTGCAGAAAAGATCTCTCTTCCTTTAGTGTAACAAGTCAGCTGGGAGGCAATCTCTAGGTACAAGATGAATTGTAGTGCAGGACTAAGTTACCTTAGCCAACTACTGCCAAAGCATCCCAGCCCGTTTCTTTTCTGTAATTATTGCATTTAATACAGCTAGTTACTTGCACAAAAGAGCTTCCGGATACAGCAATTTCCACAGAGGGCTGTTTGGGAATGTAGAGGCCCATCATTTAGCTCTGATATTGTTGGCTTGTCAGAATTGATCATAGCTCTTGACGGAACACCTCTAGGTTTTTTTATGGAGTGCATCAGAGTGACATTTCACATTGTTTAAGTAGGAGTGATCTGTTAGTTTATATTTTATCTAAAACTGCAGAGCAGATGACCTCCCTCAGGGTCTAAATACATGAATCCTATGTGCATGTTATAATTAATAGTAGAGCTAGGAGAGAAATTCATAACAAGGGGCCGAAGAGCTGGGCAGAACAACTTGTCAAAAAGAAGGAAATTCCACTACAGATTAGCTTATTTTTAAGCATGTCAAGCTCTACATACAAACATGATATATTGCTTCCTTGTAATGTCTGTTTAGGCCCAGATGCTCGAGGCAGTGTCAGGGAGTGCTGTAAATTTTGTCTGAGTCAGGGCAATTCTGATTGATCTCTGAGTGTAAAATCGATAAGAAGACACTGTCATTTTCTTAAAGGATGAGCTAGAAAAGGAAAATAAATTAAGACTCCACAGAATGTCTATCTCCAGTGCTCATTAATTCAGTGTGGTCTGTACTTTGTTAATGTTATGTCCACAGCTTTAATCTTCCAGGTGCTCTTCCTGCAGATAGTCGACAGCAGCCCTTTATTATGTTATGTATATTTCATCTACACGTGGTGGAAATAAAATGTCTGCCCTCTTCTTTCCCCTAGCTCTTGATTAATCCATTTTATTATTTTTCAGAAATACATCACTTGGGTACTGATTAACTTAAAAATGGAAAGCCATTGTCTTTCTTGTGTGTCCTTCATCAGAACTAACACACTGGCTGCTCATTTGTCTTGGGTTGTTACAGCAAATAACGACTACCAGGCATTTCCCCTTATGTAATATACTCCAGGAAGATTAATTTACTTCTGCTCTTTTTCTCTGCTTCTTTTTTGTCTACTAAGACTTTTTTGACATGTTTTGAACTCCCTCCCAGCTCCCACTCTCCTGTTTCCTCTTAAACATTTTACAGCCTGCACTGGAGCAGCAGTGCTAAAACTGACCATCACAGTCTCCAGCCCAGGTCACCCAGTGCTGCTGCGGACATGGCTCCTTTCTGGGCTGACTTGCCTTGCTCTGTGCTGGTGAGTGTGAGCTCAGGGGGCCGTCCCCTAAGAATAACAATACATTGCCACCTTAGTCTCACAGCCTTCTCTTGCTCAAGTCATCTTGAAGTTAATGGGTCTGCTAACAGGAGTATAGGCTACGCTCAGGAGTATAACTTAAGAAGCTGTTACACTGAAATATAAAATAAGTTTTATCACTAAGCAGTCACTGTCAATGTAGAAATAGCTTCTAAGCATAAACAACAGGTAATTTTATGCTTTCTTTCTACTTCACAATGTTAATATCAGGGCCCAAACAACACAGTGACTGTCAGTGATCAAGTTAAAAAAAAACAAACACATAAATACTTTTTGACAAGGAAAAGAATATTTTCCATATTCCGCCCCCCAGCTATTCCTAATAATTAAAATGCTATTTACTTACAACTTCATTATATACCTCTAGGGTATGTTGATTGAGAAAACAGAGGTAGTTGAAAAAGAAGACCTCTTGACTTCAACGGGCATTTAATGCATATTCATGAAGCATCTCATTCCCATTCCTTAAAAAAATACAGTACATGCCAATTAATTAATTTTCGTGGAAAGGCCATTGGTGAGACTAGACCTTGTACCATCTGTTTCCTAGCTGAGCAGGCTTCACCTGAGCTAAAGGAGTGGTTTCAGTGATCTCATCAAGCAGTCTGTAATATTTTATCTGAAAATCATCCTTCAGGACTTTTTCCTGTATTCACTGAAATTTGATTTGCAGAGAAGCTTAGAAAATCTTTTCAACATTGCATTCAATGTATATAGAATGGAGTGTATTCAGCTAAACTCTAAAATTCTATGTGCTTCAATATTTATCCTTGAAATGGGCATAAGTCAACTCCTAGGTCTTCTCCTGGTTATATGCTAAAAAGTTTATGCATTGAGAATAACTCAGTAGGGGTAGTAGCACTCCAGAAGAGGCTGAGCTTTTGTCCAAATCTACTGTTCCTACCACAAGCCTACAGCCAGTGACATCCAAAGCAAAAAAATCGCTTCCCTGCCACAAACTATCAAAATGTCTTCTGTAGTATTTAGGTTAAATTGTGGATTGTATCATCCTTGAATTAGGAGAGAACCAGATGCCTGATTTGCACTTGACACACATGGCCTGATCTCCAGGTTCCTAGGAAGTCCTGATTCTGTTAGCAGAGATAACTGACTTCTGATGTTAGCAGAGATACTGACTTTGCTATATCTGAGAAAACAGGCAAAGGTGAGGTCATGGCCAAAAACGCTTCAGGGCAGAGACAGGATATGTGGTATTCTGCTGCATCTTCCAAGCCACCCATCAAGGTAATCTGGATTTTTAAAAAGAAAAAGTTGTAAACTTCCTCCAGGTAATAACATTCCACATTAGGAGAAAAATTATGACAAACTAAATGCAGAGAGTAGCCCAGATATAGAATTGCCTCTGGGTTAGATAAACATTGATCTGATTGTTGTCTGAATTACAAATCTGTAAATCCTCTGACAGCCAGCTATTTGCAAAGGCAATAAGCATTTATGATAGGAAAGGATTTCATACTGGTTATGCTGCCCAGCCACATATCTAGATCAGCTGAATTTGGGAGTCAACTTAGAAAATCTCCATCAAAATGGAATTGCTCAAACTAAACATTGTTGAGCAAGTGTATTTTTCAAACACATTTTGAATGTGACTGAAATGCAGCGATAAGTTTATAAACCGTATCATAGTAGACATTTTTATACTGTCCTTGAAAAATGCACCTATAGTTGAGTGGAGGGAATGGATTTAATAGTAATATATAATATAAATACATGTAGTAAATATATAAAGCCATGTATATAATGCACATACCAAATGACAGTACATGTATATTCCAGATTGCCCGCTCTCCAGAGCTTCTGCTGTGTGTATACTTCCAACAGTCAGACAATGAAACCTGTGCAAATTGATTTACCCACAGAGTGTAGGATTTGACATCCTTTAACCAAGGTTTTGAAACCATGCCTGTATGTAGTTGAAGGACTTAGTACGCATTTTTGTGAGCTTATTATGCTAGAGAGTATCAGTTCTAACTTACATCTAAATGTTTAGTGCATAAACAGAAAAAAACAAACTATAGATTTTAAAAAATATTTATATCTATCTATATATAAATATATATAATATTTCTGTATATCTCTATATCATAAAATATCTATTTTACGCAGGAAAAAAACCTAACACAAATAACCACACCTACTACAAGTAAAAACAAAATTTACCCTATTTAAATTAAACTTGTTCTGGTTTTATTATTTGAATTAGCATTCCCACTGATTTTGGTGGATGAAGGTAATAATTCCTGTGCTGTTCTTCCATCATGTGACTTAGCTAAATAAAGAGTAACTGATCCAAAAGCTGATACTGAAATTCTGAATGCAGCAAGTAGGGTGATAGTAATGTAGGCTTTGGGTCAAGACACTTAAGCAGTCTAGATTTCCTCTGGGAATAGTAAGCTGTTTATTAAAAAGTATCAAAATGATGGCTAGCTGCTTTTCCACAAAAATTCTTGACAGGGTTAACTACATCCTTAAATTCAAATGAAGAGATGTTTTTACAATTATACCAAAGATTTGTTTATGAGACCCTTAACTTTTTTTTCAGTCAGACTTCCAGTGACTTCATGGAAACAGAAAATCAAGTTGGATCAACCTAATTTAAGCACTATAAAAAGAGGTTAGATGCACAGAGTATATTGATATGGATCTGTTTGTTAAGGGATAATAATTTAAGAGATCTAATGTGCATAACACACAGACATGTCTAAGGTTGCTTAAAGGTTTAGGATTTTTGTCAGTGCAACCATGTCCTGGTGTTTTGAGCAAAATTATTTAGATAGGGATCACACTTGATTTTGAAAATAGAGTGCTGTTGTACAATTTTACAATGTTAGGTATTGATAGAATGTAACACATTTCATGAGGTCTTCTTTAAACATGTTTAGATTTCTATCAAATAGATTTGGGATTGATATCTGAAAAGGATGATGGCATACAAGTTGCCCTGCGATGGGGAAATAGAAATCCAAAATAAGAGCTACAAGAAATGGATAGGATATCCAAATGATTTTAAACTGAGGCCCTGGACCCAGTAGCAAAAGCTCTAAGAGAAATAAGAAAATTGGGAATTTACATTAAAATAGTAAGGTAAGTTTTGGAAAATCCGAACTTTGACACAGTCCATTCAACTGGGTCCGTCATATTGATCTATAAGATTTATTGACACAATTAAAAATATGCATAGAAAGGGTTTGTGTAGTTTATGGTAGTATTATTATCTGTCTTGTTACTGTACTGAACAATCTAATATTTTTCAATTTAATTTTATACTTTGGTTATTAAACATCTGGGAATAAATTTTCAAAGCTGTGAAATTTATCCCTAGCTGTTCTGTGAACAGTAGTGGAAACAGGTGTACCAATCCCAAAGCTTCATAACACTCAGCACATAGGTATAAGGACTCACTGCTCCTTTCTGCTTCTTACAATGAATTCATGCTTTTTACATATAAATATCTGCCAATTTATAAAAGGCTGGGTGCTATTGAGACCAACAGGTTAGTTTCCTTTGACTTCAGTGGGGGGCAGGATTGATCTGAGAATGTAACCAGGTTGATGTTTTTTATGATTGTGCATACTGAGGAGTATTAATGAGAACATGTTTTACAGTATGTGTGCTGCATGTGCTTCCCATCCCAAGGAACCTCAGAACTGCTGTATGGTTATATATCTGTGGTGTGGCTGGAACCCATATCCTTTTGGATAAGAATAGCAGCAGTAAATCTATGTATGTGTTTATACTGCATCATGAATCTCCTTTTCTACTGGAATATTTGAAACAGCAGCAGATGACTTGAATTTGTGAATTCAAAAGCAATGCTTGCTACAACGGGGCATTTTCAACAGTGGCTGCTATTGTGAGGGACTTGGTTTAGTGGCTTAGTGAAGGCTTGAAAAAATCCTCATCACTTTTGCAGGTTTCTCTTAAACAACATGCTTTCATTTTGGACACTGCTTGGCAAACAGTTGAGTCCCAGACCACCAGCAGATTTCACCTGCAATTTATTCAAATCAAGGTTCCTGAAGAGAAAAAGAGAAAAAAAGCTTCTTTGTAAATCAGCAGTATTAACATTTTACATATTTGAGTCACTTGCTCTTTTATTTGGTACCCTTTTGAGACAGCACTTTTTTGTGTAACATTGTCAAAATGAATTGTAGTCATGCTTCATAATACAGGTGTTGAATATTCAGCCCACATATGGTGAAATAGCAACCACAGGCATTTTCACGTCTCTTCTGGGCATCACCAACATTTGAAAGCACAGCTGTAGCTTCAGGTACTTTTTTCTGTCAGTCCTTAATAAAAATGGAAAATCACTGAGAAAAAGATGACAATGAAAGAAAGTATGTAAGTTCCGGTATGCAAAGAGGCTTACAAGAAGTCTGGAGAGGAACTTTTCACAAGGGCATGTTGCAGTAGGACAAGGGAGAATGGTCTGAAGCTGAAGGAAGGTAGGTTTGTATTAAAAGTTTCTTACACTGGGTGTGGTGAAGCACTGGAGCAGGTTCCAGAGAAGTTGTGGATGCCCCATCCTTGGAGGTGTTCAAGACCAGGTTGGTTGGGGCTCTGAGTAACCTGGTCTAGTAAAAAGTGCACCTGCCCATGGCAGGGGTGTGAAGCTAGAGGGTCTTTAATGTCCTTTCCAACCCAAACCAGACTCTGATTCTATGAAAATAGAAACAGCTAGGTGGGGGAATAAATTCCTCTGTCAAGTACGCTGCTTGAAGGGTGTATTATGTTATGCAGGAAAGGGACTCGGGAGATTATTTATACTCAGGCTTTTTCCTTGCTGCCTGGACCCTTTTCCATGTATTATTGGTTGCTGTCAGAGTGCTTGTCTGAAACGTGCTTTCCAAGACATCTGATTCTTTCTCTGTTTTATGAAATACATGAAAAAGAGAGAGCAGCTGCACTACTCTCCTTCACACGCATCTTCACAATCACTTTCAGATACTCATCTACTCTCTTGCCATCACTTAGGCACCAACAGTACTTCACCTAGAACCCATCAGGAGACCCTTATTAATCAACCAAGCCCAGAGAGAGTACTTATATAATTTAATGATTGAAAGTCCATCTATGAAATATCAAAACAGGGACAAAAATGTATTACTGAGAGATTTCCTTGCTCTGTTCTCATTTTGTTGCTTCTGTAATTTGTCTTGATGTTGCTGTTGGAGTCCTGAAAGATTTCTCTAGAAAAATTAGGTATTATAAAAACACATAGAAGCACTGCAAATGTCTTCTTTGACCCAAGCATTCTGATCTTCCTTGCTGACAGGAGCTCTTTTTTTCTAAGATAAGCTGCCTGCAATGATGGCTGGAAATTAGCTCTCATCCTTCTTTCCACTCATGTGCAAACCCAGAATTCTCCACGTTTGTAAAGCAGGAAAGTGTTCACAGGAGCAATCCTGCAATCCACCTTCTTTCTCAGTTAAAGCTGCCTGTACAAGAGACCTTGGAACATGTGACACACTGCAGAGCCACTGCTGTGTCAGGTCCTGTTTCACCCCTGCCACAGCAGTGGTCCATTTGGACTCCAGAAGTAGGACCTCTGTGGAGCTAGAACCATGCCATGGAACTGGAACCATGCCATTTCTCATCTGACTGTTTGAGATGTCCGCCTTTGCAGGTACAGGGAAAGATTTTAGGTAGTTACATGCTCTTAAATATATGAAAAGGCAAGAAAATCGGAAAAACATGCTTTAAGTGAGTTTAAACTATCTTCTGAAAAATCCTTTTTTACAAAGTAGTAATAAAATTAAGCAGAGAAGAAGTGGCATACCTGAAATATGACCAGTGACCCTTATATCCTGTGGAATTTTCACTACTTGTCTATCTTCCACTTCACAAAAGTCGTGTTCTTACTCATCAACATTAGTGCTAATTACATTTAGCCACTTTTGGCATTCTTTACTCCATTAGAAAATGTATTTTTAATTCCCCCACAGTCCACACAAAATTCATATTTTTTCACAGATTTTACTTTTATGCTTTTATGACTAGAAAAATCTCTCTTCTATGCAGAAGAACTTCCCCAGTTCCAAGAAGCTTCCCTAAATTCGCCCTTAAAGAAATCTTTTGGTTCTCCATTTCTTACCTTTCTCCTGACTTATAAGGCTGCATGTGATATCTTAGCAGTGTGCTAACATTAAGGTGCTTAATTTCCAGTTGATTTCAAAGGACATGTTTTAGTACAAATAAACATAAAATAAGTATTTTTGGAAAATGGCCTTTTGTGCCTTATAAAGCCGTTGCAGGACCCCTCCACACTTTGGAGAAGTGAGGTCTTTCATCATGACTGAGGTACGCAAGCGACTTCACAGCAGCTGCAATTTTACGTTGGCGCTCAGTGTGTGAGCAACCAGATTTCTCTGGTTACTGTATTTATCAGCCTGGCTCCCACAGTCCTATTCCTACCTCTGTGACATAAACCTGCCCCATACTGGCAGAAAATAATATAAAACCTAGATCTCCAGTACTTTTATGTGGTCAGAATCTCTTAATCAGGCCAAGGTATATAATAACTCTTGCACATAGCTAAAGCATCTCCTCACCTTTGCCTGCTGTGGCATTGGCTGATGCATAACAGAGCACTGTGAAAAAGTCTGGTAATGGTGGCCATTAAGTTAAGCCTGCTTCTTTTGATTGAAGAAGTCTCTTGATAGAACAGAGAGGCCTAGAACCCACGTTATTTATGTATTTTGATAGATTTTGTCATCAGAAATTCCCAAAAGTCTAAGAAAAATAAGGCTTCTCTTTAACATGCTTGCAGCCTTGTCCTGTGGACCATTTGCCCATTTTTGAGCTGGTGTGCTAAGTGTGTATTCCTAGCTTTGAAAGGTATTAGAAGTCACCTCAGGCACCTTTTAGCCTGTTCAGTTACATTCCTAGCAAGAAAGGAAGTTATTCTCATCCCAGATGCGATCCCATTTAACCCTTGCATGGGATAATAATGAAATTTGTTGTCTTTACCATTAATTTACATTCTCTGATTTTCCCAGGATGTCTTCTCTGAAGTACCTGCTTATTTGTACTATTCAGAGAAGCTGGTGCTTTCAGTAAACTCACCTCAGGGCTAGCTGCTGGGCATCATTCCATTACCATGATGACATCGGTGATTGTACTGCCTAGAAGTATGACCATATAGAAACTTACTGGAGCAACATATAAAATAAAAAAAGGCTTCATCCTCCTATGGGCTCTTCAACTGAAGGTGCCTGAAGCTGTCTCATCAGTTGAAAACATCTCTAACAAATTCATAATTTGATTTGCATCCTTGTTAATTCATTAATTTTTTGGTAGAGCTCTAGCTTCCAAGGAAAATGAACAAGCCTGTGCCTCAAACACTTAAAGCAGCTGCAATGTAAGGACAATTTAGGCTCCTATATGAAAAAGACTTCCAGAAACCCTTGGACATTCACAGAATTCTGTAGAAACAGATCTATATAACTTTAATTACCTCAGTTCTCTTCTCTAAGCCTGTTTGTAACCCAATTATTTTGCTCCCTTTCCCAGC
>NW_005054333.1:5876544-5879776 GCF_000277835.1 Geospiza fortis | reverse complement strand
AATGCTCCTTCCCTCCTGTTCTGCCTTTTCTCTTTCCTTTTTTCACCCTCACTACTGACTTTCTTATCCTTGTCTCCTCAAAGACCTCAGAAGGTAGTTTGACTATCAATTGGCTACTTGGGCAGTTTCATTGCTTCAGGAAATTAATTTGAGCTGGCTGGGATCTAGGATTTTCTTCCCATAGCTCTCTAGCCACTACAAAGCATGGTGTTCACTTGTGTCAACCAGGTTGTCTTTTGCACAGAGATTAGCTGGATGTCAGGAGGGCAGGGGACTGGTCTCCTGCAGCACTGTGCAACATCTCTTCTCAACATGTGCAGCCTTGCCCCTGGATCTGTAGGAAAAGTGGATTTTTTTGCTAGTTCCCTTAGGCTGTGGCCTGCGCAGCATTGTGGTATCTCCTGGGTGCCCTCTTAAGAAACTGAGGCTCTGAAATCTGTCTTGTGTTTTCTGCTCCTGGCATGGAGCATTTTGAAGTGAAGAACAGGCAACAGTCACCACATGCAAGTCCACCTGTGAACCTGGCTCTAAGAGCTGGATGAAAGGCATCCTTTATCCCGCAGATTAATTTTTCCTTTGCTATCTGAATGTAAGGACTGATAATAATAGGACACCCCTTAGCAAGGTTTGGTATTTCCAAATGTCATCTCTTCTAGTTTCGTGTGCACTTGTTGATTGTTCTAACATCTTAATTAAAAGTGTAACTCTAATAATGGACTTATTTTCAGCCTGCTTCTCTGAGTGGTGCATTGTATCAAAGGACAGGCAATTCAGAAAGCAGTTAGCTGTGGATCAACAGTGACACAGAGCACTTGTGTAGTCGCTGGGGGTCAGTCAGTACATTTCTTTCACACTGGTGCTAGTCAATCACTTTTGTTTTCCGGATTAATTATGTGGCCTTTCATTAAAAAACGAGGCACTCTGGTTTCTTGCCATTTTCATTTCACTTGTCTTTGCCTGGGTGAATTTTACACCAAGGCCTTGTCTGGTGTAAAATTTGGACTTTTCCTCCTTTTTAGGCAAGAAAGTGGAAAGGGCTCAAATAATCTAAAAACCTAAGGGGAGGAAAAGGGTTTAGTTCATAATTTCTGTATATCTATAAAGTAAGACAATACAAACTCCTCATGCAGAGGTGAATATTTCACCGTGCTAATGTTATTGTCTCCTTTCTCTTCATGTTCTATAGTTTTCTGTAAAAGCTGAAGCAGTGACTATATTCAACACCTGCGTCTTTAACAGCCGCTGCAGTATAATTACCTTCCTTGAATATTCTATAGAATTGTCAAACAGCAATTTTCTTTTTCAAGACAAGCTTTTGAATAGTACCGTTTACATACAGAGCTTAACTTCTCTTATGTTGAAAATCTAATTGTAAGTATCCAAAATTTACTGCATGTTTGCTGTTTTATAATTCAGTCTACATAAAAGTGCTAAAACACAGCACCTTTAACATTTAGTCTGGAGCTGAATCAGCACACTCTTTATTGGACACTTTTTCAGTCTTAAATGTAATTGATCCTGTAACAATATTTTTTGATTTTTCTTATTGTGTTTATCTTAAATTTCCATACAGAAGTATAGAGCAAGAGAAGAGGCTATCGATAGAGATGCTTAGTGTTCTTTTACTTTTTTTTCATTCAGTGAATATTTATTTTGTGTTTGTGTATATCTTCTTGTTTTGTGCAAGAAGAATATCTCAGCATTTCACAGAGAGAATCTAGGAAAAACACTCCAGCATGTTTTTTTCTGTTTGGTGTATTATTCACTGGATATTTAATGCTGATGTTGATTGATTAGATCAGCCTCATATAATTAGCCAGGAAATCTTAGAGCAAATCGTGGCTTGAATTGTGCAATGTACCATCATCCTAGTCAGGCTACTTTTGCAGTCTTTGTGATACAAACATCGACAGACAACCATCTCGACTATCTCAAGCAGCACAACTTCAGTATTCTGTTAGGAAGGTGACATTAGAATAGAAAATTAACATAACATTGTATTATTTCTCACTGGTGCAAGCTATAAATTAATGTTATGAAATGTTATGAGCATATCTGCAAAACTACCTCTTACAAAAATTAAAGAGTATCGTTATAATCTTCCAATTGTCACTCTGGGAATTCCTGTGTTGTCACACATTATTTTCAGCATATGGTAAGCTACATTTTCCTTCTCAGCCGCTATTCCGGATTTCAGTTCTCACTGCCAATTTCTGTCCAAGGTTTCTGCACATCTTTTGTGTCCTTTTTTCTAAACATGTCCCATTCTTAAAAAAAGAATCCCTCAGCTATTCACTTTGCAGCTTACAGTGAAACCTGTTTCAGCTTTTCTTTTCAAATACCGTAATCTATGAATGCATATAATAGGCAAGGTGAAAAATAATTTTAAAGACTATTACACATCCTGCTGATATGAATGTAATATGAGACAATTGCTCTGTTTATTATTCTCTTTTACTTTCTGCAGGTAAAAATAAACCTTTAATATTTTAGTCCTATTAGTTTCATTCTTTTTTTGTTTTGTTTTGTTTAAAGATCTTACGTATGCCAACATCATCCCAAATTCTTAAGGCTTTTGAACATACCCCTTCATGTCGCATTGTATAATGTCTGGTTTAACTCTTCCCTGCCTCTTCCAGGAATGAAAAAATTCTCTGTAGGGAAGATTACAAATGTGTGTAAAATACTATGCTTCTCTTAAAATGTGAATTTCAGTTTCACTACTGGAATAAATTACATCAAATAAATCCAATTTTACAGCAACTTTCTGAAACGGTTTCTTTGAAGTGATCCATTTTGAGTGAAATGTGTATATGTGCTGGCAGTAAAAAAAAATAATATATATATAATATACATAATCTATTTCTTAGGAGAACACTAGATTTTAAAGCACATTCAAAACAAAGTAACACTGTTTTCCAGAGCAACAGCTTAAATTTTTATGTGGTTTACCTCATAAGATCTTTCATGGATTAAAGAGTAAGAACAAGTTTTCTCCATTACAAAATTCTCATTTAATCCTTATCCACACTTAGTTTATCAAATTAAATTGGACAAGATTGATGCAGGGGCTTTTTGAGCCGGACATCATGTGTAAAATCGCTAGACAACAGATTTTAAAGGGTGCCCACCATGACTTGTCACATCATCTTTCCTCAGCCTCAGCTGCCCTTGCATAGTCTTATGCAGGGTCAGGATTCTTCTTGGTGTTACACTATGGACCACTGCAGAG
>NW_005054333.1:5871544-5874044 GCF_000277835.1 Geospiza fortis | reverse complement strand
CCCATGCAAAGCAGGGAGTTTAAAGAACTCCTGCTCAGGGAATCTTTCTGCCTGTCCTGTTATCTCTCTGCTTGCAGGGTACATGGGATGGGTGAAGGGGGCCATGGGGGCAGAGATGATATGAATGTGGACAGCTGAGTCCCATAGCCTTCCCATATGGGGAAATATTTGAGCTTCACCTTGTAAGAAAGTGTTGCTGGCCAAGATAATGGCAGAAAAAATAGACCAGCCAAATTCACGATCAGGAGGAAATAACCCATGCAATGTTGGAATTTAAGCAGACAAAGAGGGGGGAAAGCAGGTTGGTTGTTTGAGTGTGTGCTTAACCTTGTGCAGTGCAGTCCAACCACAGAACCCAACCCCACACACGCACGATCAGCCTGCTGAAAAACACACATCTCATGTATCGTCAGATGCATTCCAGAAATCTCCAATTTCAGAATTGTTCAGAGCCTAAGACTCTTCTTAACAGAGGTTTTTCAGCAGAGGTAGATTGTTGAATGACTGTTACCATCTCTCAGCTTCAGCAGTACAACTTCATGGCATTAAGACAGTGTAAACAGAAGCTGAATTTGGCCTGTTACTTCATGTGTGCTCAGAATGAATTATGATCAGCAATGCAAGCACAAATTTTTATTTGGTGTTCCTCGTGAAAAAAAAGAACCAAACAAAACAAACAAACAAACAGATCCCCTCAAAAAAACCCTCAACAAAAAACCAAACCAAAAGCCAAAAAAAAATAGTTAAAAAAAATTCCTGGCCTGATAATTCAATTACTAGAAAGTTCAGAAGATATGAAATTAACCCAAGGAAGTGGTGTTCTCAGATTCTAAAATATTTTGAAAGGAGCACTTGAATTTTTCAAACCAGCCTTCTTAAGCATTTTGATAATATAAACTT
This sequence comes from Geospiza fortis, assembly GCF_000277835.1. Taxonomy (NCBI): domain Eukaryota; kingdom Metazoa; phylum Chordata; class Aves; order Passeriformes; family Thraupidae; genus Geospiza; species Geospiza fortis. Next base: position 5,873,144 of record NW_005054333.1, on the reverse strand, counting down.
CATGAGCTTTGATTTGAAATATTAGCTGCTTTAATACTTTAAATCCCAATGTCCCCAGATGAAAAGTCAAAATCAAAGTAAAATGCTTTGGATTTCTTAACACAGAGCATTGCATCCCAATGCACTTTAATTCTTTATAATTTTTTTTTAACATTTGAAAATTTCAGTTTACAATGGGAAACTTGTTTGAAATCCAAAATTCTCAGAGGACAGAACAATTGCTGTCCAGAGTTAGAAATAGCTCCCAGGAGTTTATTGATGTCAGAAGAAATTGAAAATAAAAAGATAGTTACTGGAAGTGCAATACCTTTAGCATCTAACTTTGTGTTAATGATTAGCACGCACCAGAAAATTTAAGATCTGATTTATGAGAAAATTAAGTCCCCTGTTTATCATCTTGAATTTCTACTGAATTCTATTTTCTAAATACGTTTCGCTTTATTATTTCGCTAGAATAGAAAATCTGGATATTTTGGAGTAGAGATTTGAATAGTAAAGCAGCTGACCAAGAAGTTTTTAAAAAGGAATTTCAACTGTGAGTTCATGACCTGAAATAAATGTTGCATAATACTGTCACCATTTTAGCAAGTAAAGTTATCTATAAAAGAGTGTAATCTATATATTCATTAAAGTCTATCAAGAACGAGTGAGTGAGTGAGTGTGTGTGTGTGTGTGTGTGTGTGTGTGTGCGGAGTACCCTCTGTGGTTTGTCATATGGTTTTGTCGACACATTAGGGAATGCTGTGTTGCTTATGAATTAAAAGAACTCAGTAGTTATTTTTTAGATAATGTGCCTAACGTATCTGCATCCCTTGATCTGTTGTGCAAAACAGAATTGTTTATTTGACACTAACATTATGAAGGATATTTAAGGCATCTCTGAGGTCAGTCAGTCTCCAGTTATGACTTCAGCACTCAGAAATGAAACTTAAAGCTTGTTTTAAGTCTATTTTAAACCTTCACTGAGGAATATGAGCTCCTAATTTCATAGTGAGCAATGGTAAAAACTACAATTTTAACTCCAGACCTTCTCCGAGTAGGAGCTGCTTGTTGCGTGGGGAGATTTCTTATTGTGCTGTTTGAAAACACCTGGCTGTAAACCTATGTTAGTACCAGCTACTGATTCACAAATATCCAGCACATTATTATTAGTCTCCTGAGGATGTCAGCTTGTGAAGGGTTGCATGCACAGATTTGAAAGATGGCTCTCTAAAAGTGACAAATAGCAAAAAGTATGCAGAGATTTTAGGTAAGATTGTTAAGGATGAAGGTGTCAGTGCAGCAGTTTGAGATCCATAGTAAATTCAAATGATGTCTCTATAGATGGTGTATGGGCATTTTCTTTCAAGAAGAGATATAAATATGATGCTTGGTTATTTTTTAGAAGCATTTTAAAATAAATAATAGTTGCAACAAGTTAGTACAGAACATATCTACATTCTCTGAACCGATGTGATAGATGAGGGTTGAATTTCTGCTCAAGAGGTGAAGTTCATAATGTGTGTCAGAGCTAGAAATTTTATCTATGATAGCTTAGTGTTTAGAAAATATTTAACAGTACATTTCAATGAAATTCTATATTATCAAGCAATACTCTGGG
>NW_005054333.1:5804832-5871494 GCF_000277835.1 Geospiza fortis | reverse complement strand
TTGATAGAAATTTTTACTTAAAACACTGATACCAGACCAATAGTCTGTGAAAAGCATCCTTCTGGTTTTCTACTCACTATGTTTAAACATGCAAAAGGCAAATGAAATAACAGACTTCCTGATAGAAAACAGCATGGAGAGAATTTTGGGTTCTATGAAACTCTTTTTAAATAGTCTCTCTCTTTTCTTCAGCATCAAGTGACATTTAATGTCATCTTTCTAAGCCTCGTGACTGAAAATCCATTAACATCCTCTGTTAAAATAAAAAAGGCACAGAAGCACAATTTGACTTCGCATTTTTCCTGAAATTTGACATGTCAGCATTTCATAAAACATTATTTTATTGAATTGTTATATTTAAGGAAATGCTACGCTCCAAATAGCAATCAGTAAAACAGAGCTGGGGAAGGGATGGCAGGATTTGTAAGAAGTCAGTCAGCCAATTCAGTAACTGCAGGAATCCCCCTGTTGAAAAAGTAGCCAAAGCTTTCCTCCTCTTTCTGTTTCTGTCTGAGGAATCACAGTCAGGGAGTTTGCTAACACCATAATTACAACTTCCTGAGGTGACCAACCCTCCCACCCCTCCACATAACATGTGCATACTGCCACCTCAACAACCCAGCCAGAAGCTGGGCAGACTTTAGTTTTCATGGCTCCTCCCTCACTTCTAGCCCATGTATTGATCATCCTAAGCTGATGTCACCAGATGTCATTGATCTGGTGGCAGCACATATCACTGTCATTTTATTTGCCATTGCACAGATCATGCAAATCTAGTGCTTTCTTCAATGTGTTAGCTTCCAATATCCATTGACAATCTTGGCATAGCTTCTAAGGAAAAGATCTCACCCATCCCATAGCCATGCTCTCATATAGTACTGCAGCCCAGATTTGGGAAAACACCCATCACCCAAACTGTTCATTCAAGGTATGCCTGAGACACCCTTGTTCTTCTGAGCAGTGAGCTGGACATTCACCCTTTTCCTCCCTTCCCACTCTTGCTGCAGAGCGGTGACAGTAGCCTGGGCTGTAATTCAAACACTTTGCAGGCATGAGGTGAAATATCAGGGGAAGGCAGCTGCAGGCAGACCTCAGAAGGGTGAGGAGTAAGGTAGCAAATAGCTGGGCACTCATCTGCTGCAAAATAACAACTTCCTGTGCAAAGAGAGGAAGTTTGGAGCACAGAAGGAAATGAAAATCGAAGTCTGAGCCTTTGAGGCATGCAGTCATTTGGACCTGGAATTATGTAGTTGGGGAAATTCATACTTCAGACCAATTGAAGATTGATATGTGTTACACATTATCCTGGTAAAGTAAGAACATGCAAAAAGTGTAAAATTCTGACCCAGAGATTTTCCTTGGGTTTTCCATAATTACATTCCAGATTATATAATTCTCATTAAATATATAGCATAAAATATTGGTAAGTAATTTCAAAGGGATGTCTTTATGATATTATTAGAATAAATTACCAAAGCAATATTCTGTGCTATTTGCAGCATGTGAAGTGAAGATGAAAGTAACACATGGTCCATTTGGAAGCATCATTACCTTACTGGGTACTTCTAGAGTAATTTTCCTCCCTCTCAGGGATGTGACATATTGGTATTGAGGACCTGGAAGCAGGACACTTGTTCTGCAAGTGAAGCCTTCTGAGACACATTCCCTGTGTGAGATACTACAGCCGTAGGCGGAACACAAGGTCATCCATCACCATTTTTTGAATATTGATGAAATGAACTCCAACTTCTTAGACAGGAAGTTAATTTCATGATAAAATATCCATTATAAGAATGAAAAAAACAAGTTTTATCTTTGCAAACACTGGGTGGCAGCTTTATTTCAGATTTGTCGTTAATGGGTCAGCTTAAGACAGTTACTTGGCAGTCAGAATCACCAATACTAGAAAGTACAGTCCATTATTTTACTTCAAACAGGGTTACAGAATCTTCTGGTCTTCTTTTTACATTGTTTATGGGGACAGCTCTGATCCATCTGAAACATGATCCATATGACAAATGACATTTGCCCTTAAAGAAAAATCTTGGGGCTCAGTAAGACAGCCTGCTTAACCAAGATGGACACACATTAGACACTGAAGCACCCTGTGAGAAGTTGATGCAGGAAGATTATAGACACATAACTGGCATCTGAGTGTGGCCTAGTTGAGGAACTTAGTTTATTTCAAACAGCATAAAAATTTCTTGTATGGCACCAAACCATCCCCTGAAGATCTGTCATATAAATATAGGCACTGCCTCACTCCATGAGTGAATATGATAAGAAAAACTTTTGAATAGGAATAGCCACAAGTAGATGACCTCCTCATCAGGATTGATTTTCTGTATATTATAGAATGTCTTGGTGAAAGCTGTGTTTAGAGGCCTGTAACTACCACCAGATCTCCTTAGTGTGCAACACATTCTGGTTTTTTACTATTTTCAAAATTAACCAAGAGGTTTCTATTTGTTTCAATGAATGTCTTTCTTTTCATGAAATATTTCACAAATACCATTTATTGCTATGTATTTGATTCTTTTCAGGGTTTCAAGACTATGATTTAATATCTTAGATTGTCTAAACAAAGCCCTACTTAAAATTTGCTCAGGTTTGCTGAGAAACCCAGAAACCCTGTAATTATAGGGAGAATTTGAAGGAGAAAGCAGTTTCATTAATACCAGAAACTACTGTTTATGCCCATGAACTGTGTAAAGCTGCAGTTTCAGAAATCCGGCTGAAATAATCCTTCAGTGTACTCAGTAAGCCAAAACAGTAAAGAAGCAGCACTTCCATGTCACCTCAGAGACTGGGCCCATTGCTTTTACACGTGATTTTGTCCAACCCCGTATTAGTTGATTTACAATGCCCGAAGTCCAGCTGATGCAGCACACCCTCCTAATTGCTGTCATCTCCTCCTGCAAAGGAGCAGGGATGTCAGAGCTCCTGCTGGTGCCATGAGATGTCAGCGGGGGTTCAACCTGTAGAGGCAGGGCTGTGCACGGCCTTCAGTTTGTCTTCGCCTAACCTATGGTTTTCCTTCTATTAGGGATATAAACTTACCTATCTAACTACAAATGTACCCTCTCTGCCACTGGCCTTTCTTCTTGCCAAGTGCAGCAATTAGGGATATGCTTTGTCTGCTATGCTGTGTGGGGTTTTTATAGTGTGCCAAATTGATGGGCGTGGGGCTTTGGGTCCTCTCTTAACCCACTGAGCCATTTCAGCCATGTGGGTTCTGAGCAAGCATTATTTGCACATATTTAACTTCAATGAGACCCGTATCCGTGCATGGCAGCTAATGTTGGGGAGAAACAATGAGCTGAATTCTCTACTGTTTGTTTATTTGTGCGTGTTTTCATATTGAAGATGAGGAAAGTACAACTTCATTAAATTAAATTAAATTTTATAACAATCAAATGATTTAGGTAATAAAGGGGGGCAAAGAAAAAAAATGTTCCATTTTAATAGCTATAACCTGTAAGCAGTGCTTTATCTTGCTGCTGCTGTTGTAAGGACTAGTAATTGCAGCCGTCTAGACACAGGAACAGATGCAAAGTAGAGCTTTATTATATCAGACATTTGCCCTGCTACGATACAGTCTAATTGCCCAGAAAATATATTTCTACATGAATTATTTCTAATTTGATTTGAACTAGACCAACTGTTGTATTTTGCTGAACTTTATCAGGTGATAAAACGGAGCACTGCATTTCAAAACAGTTTCTCTTATCGATCTTTTTAGAGAAAAAAGATTAATTAATTGAAACTTAAAATGGCATGTGTTTCTCCAGCAAATAAAATAGTTTTCTTTCTTGCTAGCTACATTTTTGTGATTGCATTCACCTGTGTAGTTCAAAAAGAAAAGCTACATTATCACTAATTTGTGATTTAGGATGTTCTGTCTACTAGCGTTGCATAAAAATATTTTTAAATGCAAGTTTAAATTCTGATCAGTGATGATGTCATTTTGAGAGATGTGAGGACTCCAGTTTGGTTATCTGAAAATGTTGATAGTTTGAAAAAAATGTGTTTTTTAACATTTTAAAAAATGTGGTTTTTAAATTAAATCCTTAATTTTCTAATAAAGCCTGATAAACATTTTTTGTATTTCAAGACAGTCTGATCATAAGCCTACTGAAAAAGGATAATCAATATGAAATAAAGGTAAATGTTTGGATGTTCAGGTCCGTGGTTTTAAAAATATTAGATTATGTTGCTATGCATTTCTGTTCGTTTGCAGCTGATATTTGTACATTTGTCCTATTTCTTTTCACATTTTAAGAAGTATTTAGAAATGCAGGGGAATCTCTCAACGGCTTTTGCATAAAACGATAATAGCAACTTGCTTCCTCTTTCTTCCCATCCCCCCAAAATAGACCATACTACTGAAATTATTTAAATTGACTGAGCCTTTTAAGCAAGTAAACACATTTTAACTAGTTTTTTTTCCCAATCCTTCCATTCATGCCTACTATAGAAATTAGCCTTCACTCTTCCTTCACTTACACATGGATACACACACTTGCATGGACACAAGAAAAATTTCTTTTCTCCTGTCAGCATTCCTACCCAACAATAGTTAGATTAGTGGAAATGAGGGCCTCCGCAGAGAAAGGACATTCAGCCACAGAAGGCTCCCTGCAGGAACAGCTGGTAGGGGTTAATGGCTGGGGGCAGGGCCTATTCTCTATTGTGTGTTCAACTCCTGGGAAGGAGGGAGACTTGTGACAGCTTCTGGGGTGCATGGGATCAGAGGTACAGCAGCTAGGTCAGAGAGGTAGTGTTCGGGGGGAAAAGGCTAGCCGGGAATTGCAATAAAAATGAACTCTGCGGCGGGGACGGCCGAGCCTTGAAATCTGCAAAAATTGGGCGCAAATTGCCACGGGGAAACAGTAAAGGATTATTCAGTAACGTGGCTTCTAACCTTTTAACAACTGCGATATGAATTAAAAGAACAATTGGAGGGAGATGGGGGATGAATAATTCATATCTGAAAGTGGATGAAATCCAAGTCCGAGCTAAACATGCGCCGCTAATGTATGTTATTTATGTTGGTGCTCTCACTCTTCCGAGTGCCGCTCTCCGGATGGTGGTGCAAGCACCCGTGCCTGGTACCCAGCACTCCAGTCAGGAGTGAGCACTCAGTGTTCAGCACTCTTAAGCTTAAATAGAGAGTGATTAATAAGTACATGTTGCCCCTCAGTGTAGGTGTACTTGCCACACCACCACAACTGGCAGCTGGAAGGAGCCCTCCTCGGAGGGCTGGCAGGGGATGTGCTGGAAGGTCAGGTCTGGCTGAGGACTGGGCTCCTCTGCTGCCAGGAAAAAAAATTCCAACTGTGAAAAAAGTTGGGAAGAAAAGCCTCGATGGGCTGAAAGAATCACCTCTGGGAAAACACTAGGACGTTTCTGTCACCCCTGTTCCTCCTTGCTTTGGGATAGTTTGGCAGGATGCTGTGGTTTTACAGGGACCTTAGAGGGAGCTGTATTTCCCTTCTGACAGAGGATTCTTCTCCATACAGTACCTGAAAAGTTTCAAAATTAAATGAAGTAGCATAAAATTGCAAAAAAAATATTAGATTGACCAATTCTGTATGGAAACCTCCTCTCCTTTCACCACCTATGGCAGCAGCCTTTCTATTCCTTTTTTTCCCTGCTCTTTTGGTATGGGAATTGCTTTCACTCAGTAACATTAAATATTGCGAGTTGCTAGGAATGTTATACTTGTAAGCTAAAGCTTAAGTAAGTTAATAACAAGTTTGTTGGTAATACAGCTCTTTTGCTCTAAATCAACCGATTCCCTGTTCCCATTATGCTCCTAGATGAGATATGCAGGTCTTGGGAGACATCAGCACATATTTTACCCAGTGCAGTTTGGGTGAAAAAGCTCAGCTGTAATTATCATTCTTTAGTTTTGTTTGTTTAATCTCAAACTTTTTAAGCCATGTAAATCATTTTGCCTTATGGTTAGGTTTGGGTTTTTTTTCTCTACGTTTGTTTGAAGACAAAAAGAGAGAGCAAGGGTAAAACACCCTTCCACTGAAATCTCACCTGCAGCAGAAGCATGAAAGATACTGTCAGTGAGCTCCCAGTGAGTCCTTTGGAAGCAATACAGATGCAATACGCTCATTAAAATTCTTTTATTTGGATTGTAATGGCTCAATGGAAGCGTATGAGCCAGAGCCTGAGGGCTTTTAAGAATATTTAAGATGCATTGAAGTGTGTCATGCCTTAGTACACCTTTGCACAGTACTGCAGACCCCAGAATGAGGACTGACAAGTACAGGTAAAAACAACAACAGAGACATAACAGAACAATAACAGAAATGCCTCCCTGAAGTACCAACACTGACAGCTTGATAGAATAAGCAAAAATATCACCAAAATGACTTGCAGGCAGGAATAAATGAGGCTTCCAAACACTCATGAGAGAGCGCTCAGAACGTTTATCCTGCTTCACATTGTGGGTATTGAAACACTGACTGTAAGTGACGTCCCCAGAGGCAGGCAGCAAGGCAGAGCACCTGCCACCACAACCCTTAGTCATGCTTTCTGCTGGGCTTGGCAGGTGTCCCTCGAACACAAAACCCCTCCTCTGCATATTCTGGTATGTCCTCTGCCCAAAGGAAGGCCCCGAGTCTGCACACAGCTCTGTGCATTAACAGATTTCACCATGTACCTAAGCGCCCTTTTTGGTCCTGATTCCCAAAGGTCAATATCCATGCTGAAGACAGTCACTTAACTGGTGGAAACATAGGTCTGCACTGAAATGTCCATGCTCTGGATGCCTGAATTCTTTGAAAACGGTGAGGATGGGCGATAAATCTGGAAAGAAAAATAGGAAAACAGGCTAATGGAGAATAGGAAATGGGCTAAGACTTATGAATGCATGATTTCAGTTCATAGACAATTTCTCACACTAAATATAAACAACCAAAATCAAGACTGGCTTGACGTAAATATAACTTAGAGTAGAAGAGTTAGCAGATGTGTTTGTGGTAAGTTGCATTCAAATTCCCATTTGCTTTAATAAATACAAAAGTAGAGAATAAGGGAGTAAGCTGACCTCTTGGCTATTCATATTGTCAGCATAAAGATGAAAGGGGTATGAAATTGAGAACTCAGGAGGGATTTACTGTGATGACAGACTCTCACACTAAGGGTTTGGTACATTTGGTAAATTCTTAATCTCCTCAAGCTGCAGCAACTGATTCCAGTAATTTGTTGACACATTTTTTTTAGATAGAGATAAATTAGTTTTGTGAAAAAATTTAAGGGAAGATGCTGTTTACAAAACCATGATGCTATTTCTAAAGCTGCCAGTTCAAACATTATGTGTGATATGCTCTGCAGGATGTGCTATTGAAAGGGTTAAGCTTTTCTGACTTTCAGATACAATGAAATTATGACAGGAAGAAAATTGTGCCATTTTAGCATGAAAATGCTTGTACAAATACTGTCGTTCCTTCCTTCTTACTTTCTTTATAATGCCTCAACGATAGCTAAGATGACAGACATTTGACAGGTATCTGTAAGCATACAACCCAGGCAGCTCATTAAAGTTTTTCTTTCTATGCATCAGCTTTCACAAAGGCAAAAACCCATTAGCATTGACTATTTTGCAGATTAGAAGAATTAAGGGCTTCAAACGTTGGCTTATACCAAGCAATGTCATTTGTGAAGTGATGTTTGCTTTATTATTTCCCTTTCTCTCCCTCTGAAACCAGACTGACATGACTTTAGCTCAACGTAGGGCGTAATGTGCAAACCAAAGGACTGGCTCACCGATGAAAAGAAACACATTCCCTTTTATACATGACTGGAATGGCAAAAAGGGGAGACTTTACATGTACTATTTAGGCTCATTAGAGTACTGATTATGATAGTTCTCCGGTGTAATCTTTAATCGACTTTGACACTAGATTTGCCCCGTTACAAATCCTGTCATGCAAATTAAGTCATTTGTGTTGTTTGATATGGAAAGATCTGCTATGAAATGAAAGATTAGTCCACAGATGAGGCACCAGAGACTGCTGCCCTTGTGCACCATGCAACTGATTACAAGGATGAGAGCATCCATTTTTATACTGCTGTTAACATTTAGGAAAGAAGATTAAATTATCGTAGTTTATTTCCTTCTTCCTGCATGCAGTTATTTTAAATAAGATTTCATAATCCTTATTTTAACTGTATACAAAACTGGCAAAGCTGGTTAAATGCAATACCGCCATTTTAAAAAGGGGAACATATTTTTGGAGGCAATTTGGATGATGCATTGGGCATTTTTTTAAATGCCCTTGAGTGAGATATTGGATTTTGTTCCTTTTTTATTAGTTATCAGATGGCAGAGATTTTACCACCATGTAGAAACCAGCAATGAAAAATTACTGTAAATTTTCATGTGCTAAAAACCTACTATTTTGGCTCACAATGTATAGGATGCACTTTAATATAGCTGTTTTTCTTTCCTATGGATTATTCATATCTTTCATCAATCACATGGGCTTGATAGGAAAGGTCCACTTAAAGAATAAGGATTTTTCCCACTTAGAAACATAGCTTAAGAAGAAAACACTGCACCTAGGTCCACGAAATATACATTTAAGTAAAATTTGTATTGCTGCTGAATGAGCCAGAGCTACTTTTAAGATTTTAGGGTCTCTCATGCCAAAGCCATAGTGATGGCTGGTGCAGTACATTTCATATACCTGGCCTTGATTCAGGTAGGCAATCCCTTACTGGTGACAAAGAATGCCTAAGTCTTTATAAGGATCATTCTGTACTGATTTATTTATAAGGTTCTGTACTCTTGAACCAGAGTGTCTGATCTGCTTGAGGAATTGGAAATGCTTAGTTACTTTTAACACTTCCCTCTTAAGAAAAACAAAAATTTTGCTTTTAAAGCAGATCACCTAATTTCTCTGAGAGGGTGGGAACCATGGTATCTACATAAGTTCAAACTGATATAGCCAGAATCTAAATAAACCAAAATAGCTGGCAAAATATTCATCATTTTCCATTTTCGTTAAGCATTGTCAGCAAAGAAACAGCTGTGCAATATTTTTGTATGCTGCTCTAGCTCTATGGGATGGACACACAGAACGTGCCTAACTCCATGGTTGGGGATGGAACTCAAGAGATTAGTAAGTACCATGCTACATATTCTTTAAGGCAATGGATTATTAAGAACCTCCAATTAAATGTGCTCTCATCTTGTCCTAACCATTCTTTTTACCTCTCATTTATAATCTATTTATTTTGTCCTTTTTAAACTATATGCTAAAAGAAATTACCACTGCATTTTTTCACTGTGTTCTGGCATAGCACATGAATATTTTATATAATCTGAATGCCCCCTTATTGCTTGCATGAGCATGAAAACTGCAGTTACCTGAAAATCTCTTAAACTAACGTGGAACAAGCTGGAAGGATCCTTGGAAAGTTTATTTCACTTTTGGGCAATTTAAAGGAATTTTAGCCTTTATTTTCCTATATTTTAGAAACCTTAAGGAAGAACCTATATAATACACAGCTGAAAAGAGTTGATAGATGTTACAAATTTCTGACCACCGATGACTTAAATAAACAATCAAATATTTTACTTCATCAGCATTTTAGGAATGAAATACCTGAAAGCTATCAAAGATACATATATTTTAATATGGTATATTGAAATTGATAGGGCTGTCTTGTCTCCTTAGTGTCAGGTGACAGTTTTGAAGCCTGTAAAAAGAAAACAAGAAGGATTCTTCTGAAAATCCTAATTTTAGAATAATTTTTTCCTCTTTATGTTAATGAAATAATAATAAAATTCATATTTTATTAAAGGCCAGGTTTTAATGTGTTATATTAAAAAAAATCTATCTGTTATAACATATATAAAAGTGAGGATTTCTAACCATTACATAATCTGATTAACATTGGATAAGTGCAAGCCTGTGCTGTATTATTGCTGTAAAAATTTTTCCATTGGCATAGAATAGGCTTGGACATGTTTTCATAAGGATGCATAGAACATGCTTTCACAAAGCAATCCTTGCAATTTAGAGGCATTAGATACTCATATTGTAAGTATTGGATCTCTCACTTAGACCTGTTTGAGAGCAATGTGTTATCTTCTATTAGCCAAAATACCACAGTACTTATACAGAGGATTCAAATGTGTCATATAATTCTCCCCAGGCTCATTTGCTCTCACTGCTTGATGCTTCCTGCATTACAGTAATGGAGTCCATAAAATGCAATAAGAAAATGTGTACTTTAATTAGCCAAGTCATGCTGTGAAGAAACTTTCATGTAAATCACTTCTATTTGCATGTATGAGTAAAGTGACACTTTATATTAAGTTTATTGAAGTGTCTTAAGGTGCTTTTACAGTATGTGTAAATACAGATCTGGTCAGAAGAAACCTTGCAACACTAAAATATTCAACTATTGCACTGGTTGGGTGGATATGAAAATTAAGAAGTCTGCTAGCATACAAGAGTTTTTAAAACCCCAAGATAGAAATCAGAGTACATTAGTTAGATGTATTAAATTGTGTAGCAATTCTCTGAGAAAAATACTGGAACCTCTATCAATTGAGTCAATTTAGAAACAGTTTGGTTTAAATGGATTTCCCAGGTAGTGGAGTAGGTTAGGTCATTTAGTAAATTTTCTTTCTCTCTGTGAGGGTTACAAGTCTATTAATGATATCCTACGAATTAGAGCCCTTTTGTTTTTTTCAAATTTATTCAGACTACAAAGAACAAAATTATTTTCAAAGGCATCAAAATTGTTTAGATGCTTAATTCCCTTAATTTTCAGATAAGCCTTTGTGGCTGTAAAGTGTCTTTTTATGGGCATTTGGATGTGTGAGCATACATGTCCAGGACACCACTAACCCTTTGTGTGAGCAGGTAACCAAAGTTTGTATAATTCTCAAAAGATGTTTTGCACATATACAAGTTTATGGCTTGACCCATTCAGTACAAGCTGCCATATGCAGTGCATCATATGAGATCTCAACTGCAACTCCTTTAATGACAGCAATATTTGTCTGCCATCATGGAGGTATCTTGGCTGACCGATCCTGTGACTGTATCTGGACTATACTTGGTGACTCTTGGCTTTCCTGAAAACGCCGTGTCCTCCTCTCAAACAGTCATTGCCACCTGCACCACAACATCTTTCTTTAGTAGGCCACAAGTGCACACTGCACCATTGAATTTGGCCCATTTATTCAGTCCAACTTTCCACACGGTTTCTGCATTATCCAGCTTTGTATCCTACTATGTGTCCTAACTAATTCCATCAGCACTCTTTATTCTGTGTCAGTGCTCCAAAAGAGAATGTAAAAAAAAAAATCTGTCCCATGATCCCCATCCTAAGAGTATGAACTGACCTGGAGGAACTCACTGTCAATATCCTCCCAACATGTACCTTCCCTTCTAGCACTATTCCCTGCCATCTTGCTCTTAACTAAATAATGAAATATGCAAGCATTCCCCTTTGCTGGAAGGGTGGTAGCATGTAAAGTTGACAGGTTGTTCTAGTACAATGTACATATAATAAACCTGTGCTGCAATGTATCCAGTTCCCTTTTATCTTAACAGTGTAATTAAAATTTGCCCCAATTTGCACTCAAGCGCATTATATTCTCACTTCAGAATAACAGGAGCAGTTCTCCATGTTCTCTTCCCCATCAAATAAAAGCTTCAAGTAGTATAATCTCTCTTGAAACCTGACAGGTTTATTAAAACTTATTTCTTAAATTATGCTCAACTGATGGGCTCTTCTGCAATGAAAGTTACTGTGAAGCTATTTCACCTGTTTCCTTTACTTATCATCATCTCAAGCAATACAAACCAAAATGCTTGGATTTCAGCCACAATCACAGTTACAGTGTGAATTCTGTTCTGTGTTCTGTCTCTGGTTTTAAGGCCAGTTTCTAACTTGTACTTGTGCAGAGTAAAAGGCCATGAATGCATGCTTGCTCTGCAACTGGTCCCTAAATTGTAAGGGTTTTGTTATTATGTCAGAAAAAGCAGAATGCTGGTATAAAGAACAGAACAAGGGGAGCACATGGTTGTCTACTTGTCTTCTAAGATTTCTGCTCTCTGCCTCTGTAATGCACTTAGGAATATGTGTTTTTAAGGTGCTGTGAGCGTAACTGATATAATACACTTGGAACTAGGAAAGAATTTTTGTATTGTGGTAAAATCACCATGAATATGTGACTATTTTTTCCATCACACAGCCTTACAAAGACACCAGGAGAGTACTTAGTAAAGGTTAGGCTGTTTAACACTCAGCAATTAAAAGGAATGATCTATGTGTTTCAAATCACAACCACTGTCTGCTGCGAATAAGCAGACAATAGTTCAGCTCCCAGAAAAAAACCCAACACAGAGACCTATGATTTTGCTATTCAACTATTATCTGCAGGGAATAATGCAAACACTTTGAAGCCTTAGGTCTTGACTTACCAATCCCTCCATCTGCTTCCCTTTTCCCTTTCTTCTCCACATTTCCATAAATAGGGAGTTTTTCACATAAGCCCTGTAACATTCCCAATGAGAATGCTTCCAAAATATTTGGTGTATTAACCAGTATAATGCCAACCTTCTGCTTGTAACTCAGAAACTGATACATTTAGATTAAACTTAGTGAGCATCTGACCAAAGTTTGAAGTAAACTTTCACATGAAGTACTCAGGAGTAAAATACTGAGTCTATAAATATTCAGCTCAGTAGGAATTAAAAAACTGAAAGGGAAAAATTGCCTTTTCACTGACTTGTCAACCCTATAGCAAATTAGCAGGAACAGACAGGAAACACACAAAATATTCTGTATCTACCTGATTATGTTTTCTATAATTAAAGGTCCTTCATGCATTTATGATGTAAAGAATATATAATAAACAAATTAAGAATGTTAGCTTTGTGTACACAAATATAAATTATATTCTAAACAGCATGGAAGTTTTGACTTAAAAGTTCAGAAAATGATGTTTCACCCAAAGAGGGTCCTTACAAGTAGCAGGTCTGAGATTAAAATAAAATAGCAAAACATTATATTCCCAAATATGAAGTATTTTAAAACATCTCACATATTTTTGCTAAAGATTATTATAAGTGCAGTCTATCAAGGTGGAAGTGTGCAACTGAATTGCCAATGACTTCTTGAATGAATGAATCACAAGAATATATTTAGCTATTGAAACATCTGTGTAACTCCCATTACCAGAGCATGCCCAAGGTACAGCAAAGTGGACTCTGTTTTATTTATTCATATATCTCAGAGTGCAGAAGTGGGGCAAAACAGAAAAAAAAATAGTTAAACAGGGTGTACTGAAATGCTGTGGAAAATTATGGCCCATGAGGGCTTCAGAAACCACAGGCACAATGATACTTCTGTGCTTCTCTGGTCAACATGAGAAATTCTGCTCTCTGTGGCAGGAGGTAGGGTTATTCCCAGCTGGAGCCACCTTCCACCTTCTCTTCTCATTTAGCACTGCAGGGCTTTGTGCCTCCACAGCCATCATTCACTTCAAAAGACACTTGTGTGGCTTCTGTGTGGAGCAATTCAAGGGGTGGCTGTTCTATGAGTTACTGAAACCACTCTATTTAAGACAAGAATTTTACACCTAAGTATAATAGATAATAAATAATTAGGGCAGAGGTGAAATCTTTAAATTTAAATAGAGTTAAATTTTTTGTAAGTGAAGAAAAATGAAGCACAGAGGAACAGGTCTTACTCCTGGAAAATCAACAAAGGGAATCAGAATATATTTGTCTTAGTGAAGTGGGTTATCATCTAAGATGATAATCTTTGACCATCTGGGAGCTGAGCTGGTGAAAAGTGGCTACATTAAGACTGCACCTGAAAAGAAGAATGGTTTGGTTTAGGATCTGCCCCTTAAAGGAAACGGTTGGATCAGGTTCAACTCTAGTGATTTGAATGTGAACAATACTTGCAAACTCATGGCAACCTAGATTAGACACTCCTGTTTGGGCCCACTGCTGTCCATACTGGGATGGAAAGGAAGTCAGTATTCTGATGGCTTAGATATAGGTTTGTTGAGGATTAGAGACAAATGGCACCACAGGATTAGACAGATGTTCAAATCAAGCAGTAAGGAAGGGCTGAATTTAGAATCCTATGCTCTGTGTGTGATAAGTTATGGGAAAGGCAGCAAGAAAAGCTAAGGTGTTGAAAAGAGAAAGTGCACGTACAACCACAAAACATGAATGCATAAATACTTGTGCTTGATACTTAAACAGAAATATAGCAGTCTGAAAAGCTGAAAGATAACAAAGATGAAATCTTCATGAAATGTTTCAATGGATGTGATGTCTGCTGATGGTTCAAGGTGAGATCTCTTATGGGATGAACCCAGAGTCTCTCACATAGTGTCAAAAGTCTAAGCCTGAAATGATTTGTAGAGCAAATGAACCCCTAGACTGTGAGAGTCACAGCAGATGTATGCTGTTTAATTGTCATACAACAAGGAGCTCAATCCCCACTAATATCAAGGTCTGTTTTCTCCTTTCTGGGCTATTCATTAGATGGTCATGTCTTTTGCATATGAAATATTTTCTTTGAGTATATAGTGACTTATAAATGTGTAATTCCAATGCTGAAACATTTGAGTGATTGGTGGTGTGCCCATGAAATTTTAATCAGCACTCAATTTAATTAAATCACCCTGTTAAAAAATGCTTTTTGCCATTCTGAAAAAGTTCTGATGTCCAATATATGGAAAATGAGTTATTTCAGTTGTGATGTCAAGAAAGCAATTTATTACCAAGTAGAAATTTCTTTTTTTTATTTAACTTAAGTTGTTGAAAACACTTTCCAGTGATTACTTTTGCCATTATAACTAGGCATAAGACTTGAAATATTTTTAGTATCGCTCCTTAACTATGAATATGTTCACCTATAGATAATATTATGCTTCTCTCATATAATGTGAACAAATAGCTATAGGTAGACATAAATGTTGATATGGCTAGACATTCTTGTAATACTTAAACACTTTTCAACAACAAATACAAACATTCTCTTTAGAAATTGTGGAATCACTTAGGCTGTTGCTTTCTACTCGATCTCTGGTATTGAAAGTAGGTAAAAGCACTGTGAAGCAGTGGTAGATGACAAAATTAGACTCCCTGATACCACATGGAGCAGGAGATGGAGCAGTGTTTGAGGGCAAGACAGCATTCACACCCTGACAAGCATGACAAAAACTTGTGTCTGGCTTATCAGCCTGCAACCAGTTCACCTTGAGTAAGGATGAGGCAGAACTTTCTTGCTGTCAGTTTGTGTTGCCTTTTTGTCATCTCTGTCCCCACTGGAGAATTTAAGGTTTTATTCTCACAATGTTTTCTTAGAAGACAACAGTGTTCTTTTCAACAGCACTGCTATTTTTACATCAGGAATTTTAGAACTGCTGAACTGATAGTTACTTCCATCATTGTAGACAATTGATGAAAATATGTATTTTATGAAAAAGCATGAATAATTTTCTGTAGAATTAGGATTTTTGCACATTATAAGCAATACAGAAAAAAAATTTGCAAGTGTCACATTTGCACTATATACACACCATGAAAGAGGACTTGAGAGGAGGATGTAATGTGGTAAATACCAAATACACAGAGCTGATGTGGGTGTATATTATTAAGAGAAGAGATTAATTAAAGTTTGCACAGGGAATATATCTTTACAAGTCACTCCTTTCCTGCAAGTACAGTGTTTTGAGAACTGCTGCCAAGTCTCCAAGGAAACCAATGCTATTTGTGACTCTGTTTAGTGGTGGAAAACTAATTTTTACCTTCTCTTCTAAGACTGACAAGTCATGACAGCTCTTAGAAGTCTGCAAATCGATTATTAGTCAAGCCTTGCTGTATTTTTAGTTACCTTTCTTGTGTACTTAGACTGAATCACTGAGCTACACTACAGATCAGAGGTGAAAAAGTCAGTTGTGGTCTGAAAAAATGGTACAAATCCTAATTTTCACAGCAAAGCTTATAGCATAATGGTATTATATTAAAAAATTGTATCTCCTGTTTAAGTCATTTGCTGGTATCCTGCACAAATATGATTCTTTTTTTCATAGATTTTCTTGCAACGCTGCATATAGAGCTGTATACAAATACACACCTCCAGGATGGACTGAGGACCTATCAGATTGCTATCAGGCAGAATCTTAACCTCCCTGCCAACCTTGAATAAACAAAAATCTTTATTCTTAAATCAGATGAGCCAGACCTTTAGCAAGATATTTTATACATGCCACATAGTGGATTGCTACGTCTTCTTTCTTTCCCCATGTTTTTCTGACAGCAAAAGGAAGACGTTGACATCCCTGAGTTTTGAAAGGCAGAGTTTGTTGTTTTCCCACATGACAGCAGATGTGAAGTCAGAGCACGAAATGTCTGTACCAGATGACACCAAAGCTAACTCACCTTGCCTCACCTTGACTCCAGCATCACCTGAGGGCTGCTGTCCATGGAGCTGTAAGAGGCAATCCCACAATGAGACCTCCACAGGATATCCCCTCAGCATCTGGTGAGAGGGACTGCCTACCACAAGGGGTGTCCTCATGTTCCATGGCACAGAATGGGCTTTTGCTCCATTCATTTGTTAGGTGATCTTTCAGAAAAGGGAAAACCTTTACCATTTTCAGGATGTAATTCAGAGATTGAAAAGAGAACTTCCCATGTAGTTCAGGAGAGGCAGGGATGTGTAAGAGCAGAGACTTAAGAACCAGCATCTGGGTTTAACAGGACACACAAGCGTGATGAAAAAGGGGTGACAGAGGATGATAGGGATTCTGATTTGGTCAGTTCTGCACATCTGTCATAAACTGCATAAAACTGGAAGACAGATGTGGAGAAGAAGGAAGTGAGAAGCTGCAGGGCAATTGAGAAAAAAGGGAGCATTAAAGGGATGGAGATACAGGAAGCTATTAAGGTACCCAGGGGTAAACTCCCTTCTAACTCCCTTCTGTATAGCCTGAGCACAGAAAAAATTCTTTTCTTTCTTTTCTTTTCTTTTCTTTTCTTTTCTTTTCTTTTCTTTTCTTTTCTTTTCTTTTCTTTTCTTTTCTTTTCTTTTCTTTTCTTTTCTTTTCTTTTTTTTTCTTTCTTTTCTTTTCTCTTCTCTTCTCTTCTTTTCTTTTCTTTTCACCTTTGGATTGTATATTTGAGACAGTGGTAATCAATCTTTCTCAATCCTGGCAAGTACATAAAGTGATATTCCTTGTGACTTATTTTTACATTTTTCTTATGTAAGTGGGAAATCTAAAGTATTTGTTCAAGCCTGGTCAGATATTCATAATAATACCCCATACAAACCTTTCAAATACAACAATAAAAAATCACTGTTACTTATCCAATTTTCTGTTTCCATCAATGAAAATTACTTTAAATTTTTTTTTGCAAATGTGCTCATGTTGCATTCCAAAAATCTTTAAAATCCAAATGCATTTCGGTATACTTGAATTTCTAAGACTTGCAGCTTTGTGGGATGTATGTATGTTAACAGCAACTCAGTGGAGTTCTGGTGATAAAATACTTGGAAATAAAAATAGGATAAGACCTACTTAAATCTCCAGGCCATCAAAGAGCAATGAGACAGCCACAGTCTACTCAGAGTTTGGCTCACCTTCTCACTTCTGCATTGCTCTCCCTCACTGTTTACACCACTCCCTCAGGGCACTTTTTAAACAGTTTTTTAATCATTGAGTCCAGAGGACAAACATTGTTAATTGATTTGAAAGCTGACGACAGAAATCTGAACCTGGCATGACCTTGTGCACCAGGTTTTGAAATAATCAAATGCCAAGTGAGTTTGAGAGTCAGGTGCTGTGTCAGGCCTGTGCTAGAGGGAAGTGACCCCACGAGTGTTCGAATGTTGAGACCACAGACACTGCAGGCCCCTGAGGACAAGCACCTTTTCTTTGGCAACAAATTGCCTCATCTTGTGGAGCTCTTAGAAAAAGAAGCCCTTGGCTGAGCTTCCAAGGATGCCTGAGTCTCCCAAAGCATTGTGTCCCAAGTGGGATAGGATACCCTGGCCTGGCAGGATAAAGGACACAAATGATCCTCAGAAGCTGTGCTAAATGATATGTATGGCAGATTTATATACACAACTGCCTAAACATATGAACAAAGTGACTTCCAAAGTCTCAATAAAATCACTGGCAAATGTTAGATTTTTCTCCACACCATACCTAGAAATCTAGGTGCTGGTTCTGAGGTATTTACTCTGCATTTTAGTTCCTATTTGTGCTGACAATCACGGAGTTACCTCAGCCATAAATTCAGCCTGTTGACTTTAGTGTGAATGCTTTTGTGAATATAGCCAGTAGCACTAGATGTTCTTAATGACACTGCTATCCACAGATATATTTCCACCACAAAAGACGTCAGAAAGCCTTACTAAGACATCTCTTTCTGCCTCTCTGTTTCCTCTCTGTCTGAGTGTGTCCCTCAATGCCAATGCAATGCAGTGTAGGCTGCAGTGTCAGAAGTAATGCAGCAATCCAAGTATTCTGATCTTCTGTCGTTGCTGATGAAAAATCTGTGTTAGTGCCTTAACCTTGTGACAATGTAGGAGTTGCACTTGAGCAGCCTTTCTGTCCTTTTATATATTTATTTATTTTTATTTAAAAAATATTTTTCCAGTATTTGCTTCAACAAAATATTCCGGTCACTTGAAAAAAAGTAACAATGAACAGCAAAAAAGATGAAGGTAACCTTTCCAATCATTCCGGGAAGAATGAAACCTTGCTTTCTGTCAGTAATTACCGGCCTTGAATCTGATAC
Organism: Geospiza fortis; assembly: GCF_000277835.1. Classification (NCBI taxonomy): domain Eukaryota; kingdom Metazoa; phylum Chordata; class Aves; order Passeriformes; family Thraupidae; genus Geospiza; species Geospiza fortis. The sequence goes on along the minus strand of NW_005054333.1, from coordinate 5,852,679 downwards.
AACTTTCTCAGATTTGTTAGGTTACGAGGAGTCTTCCAGTGTGCAAGCGGTTGGAAAGCCATTTCTGGATTCTGAATGCCTTAACATGAGCTACCCTCTGAGAGAACAAATTTGTCCTAACAGGCCAAAGAATGCAGTGTCAAGAAGTTAAAAAATAAAATCAGGTTGATGTAATGTATCCACTCATTAAGGTACACACATATTGGTTATTGTAAAAGTTTTGTTTCCTAAATTTTAAGCTCTGTAGGACAACAAAAAACAAAGAGTGTAATTCTTTTTCTGTTTATGTCTACTTCAAATCCTTTTCTGTAGTAATGGCTTTTTTTCAAAACCATAAAAAAGGTTCCAAATTAATATCTTGAATTCCTTTTCAAAATAATATTCTTTGTCTTTGTAACTCCCTTCTAACACTAAGATTTCTCACCCTTCTCATTCACTCTGACCTGATGTGAATTGTAGCATGGTTATACCTGTAAAGTTGTTTTGGAGCACAGAGCTTCAGTCTTGCTATGTAACACTGAAGCAGATCTTGCTGGATGTGTTTTCAAGCACTGCTGCTTTTAGAGCCACAGGTACAGTTCCAGTGTGGTTGGGGAAGAACAGTATTTAGAACTACTGTTTCTGCAGCCAGGTAGATCTTTTCTGTCCTGTGAATACCTTGCTTTGGATGTCACAAGCTCCACTACTTATCCATTTATCAGGCCCTTAACCCCTTCTAGGGGACAGACATCTAGCTGCTTTCACATCCTTCTCATTGCAAACCCCAAACTTCCAGTGTGCTGCTTGTAAAACATCCTTGTTTTCACTTGCCTGACATCCCCTTAGGTATACTAATTCCCCTCCTTCCTCCCACGTCTCAACAATCATCAACTACCGAGGCATCCAGCATACTTTTTGTGACTATTTTCTTCCTACATTTCATTCAGATATAGCCAGAAAGATCACAAGCAGAAAGCTTGTAAAGTGATTAAACTCATTTTCTTCGCTTGCTGTGGCGCCAGCTTTCTAGGTCCTTTATAGAAACTAGCTCAGTCATGTGGCAGGGTGAGCCTGAGATTCCTGGTGCAGATCATTATGCTCCCATAAATTATCTCATATGTACCTGAGCCAGGGCTTGAACCAGACATTCAGAGGAGAGGTTTTTTCCCTTTGCTCTTTACTTTTATTTGCTGTCCTGCATCACTTTTCTCTTGCCTGTTGAATGGAGAGCAATTTCATTTTTCAAACAGTTGATTCTGTTTAATTCCACTGTCTTTGAAAGGTACTCTTTCCTTTTCAATCAAAATTATCTTAAATAAAATTTGTGTAGTAGCCTAATCTCATAAAGAGAAGGAAAGACATGCTTTCCAGTTTTAATTATTAATTAAATTGATCACAGTTTATTTTGATAAAAAATTACTATGACCATACAGGGTAGTATTACTTCTGATGAGCTTATGCCTGTGTGGGTGTACAATTTATTGGCAACTGTCAATGGAATTGATCGCTGAAACAGAAAAAGTTCCTTGGATAAATTTTCTATTGATATATTTAGTACTCAAGTTTTAAACTGCTTTCTTTGATAAATTTGTCATGTTATGTGGCTGAAAATCTAATGAAATTTCTGTTACAATAATGAATAATAATATATGGTTATGTTATACAAGTTGTTAAAAACATACACAGTAGTAGATATATATCAGGTTATTTTTTTATTTTCTAAAAATAGAAACCAATAAAACCCCACAACTTTTCATACAAAAAAAAAAAAAAAAGATTAACAAAAAGCAATAAACAGACATTTCCCAGGAATCTTTTGAGTTTTCTTCACAGTTTTGCTTCAGCCTAACTTTTGGGTTAATTTGGTTTCTAAACATTTTCAATCTATATATTTTTAAAGAATGTTGAAAAAGCTTTTCTACATAAATAAGACAAATGGCCAAAGGAGAATAAAGTGACTACAGTAATCTAATGCTCTTGCAAGGTCACCAGCATTACTATGAGCAGGTTCAAAACTGTCTGTACCATCCATGAGTAAGTAGATCCCTATTATCCATGGAGATTAAAAATACATCAAGGTGAGCTCAACTCCCTGGGGAGGGTGAAGTGGACATGGCCTTATACCTTCAGTATGGATATGGGATCTGCTAATGGTCCTGGAAACACAGATATTTTGGGCCAGAGTAGCTGCAGAGAAGTGAATTGGGTAAGCTGGGGCACACTGGTGAAGGATGTGTTGTTCTTACTGGCACAGGGGAGGAGAGAATGCCTGATCTGAGAAACAGATTTGAACCCAGAATGAATCTGGGGTCCATTTGTAAAAACAATAAATTGAGCTCAATAGTTTCATAAACTGCAAGTGCAGTAGCATGACAGCAAAGCGTTGATGGCCTCTTATGCTTTGTCAGAAGATTTTCCTCTCAGAATTGTCAGAGTTGTTGCCTGTAGAGAAATAAGTGCCCTTTAGGATATGGTTCAAGTACAGGAGTAGTTTAGTCTGTCTCGCATCTGAGAGGACAGAGGAATTTATCACGAAAATCACAAAGGTTTTTATGGCTGGCTGAAAAATCCTAGAATTGAAAGTGGAAAGTTGATGTTTTGACTCATGCAAAAATAAGGGAGATGTTTCTGCTGTATTTTAGATCCATGAAGTGAGTTTGCTTTCATATAAGCCAACATTAGCCATGTATTTCTGAAAACAACATGCCTCACTGTCATTTTAGCCTGGGATTATCCATGTGTCCAGGAGACAGGCAGACACCTGGGAGACAATTTCAGTGAGCAGAACATTCTCTAGTTGCAGGAGGTATTTATTACGCCAAATCATTGTTTCTCACTTCATTTCACATAATCATAACTTCTGTGGCATTTCCTTCTTTGACCTTCAGTATAGATCAGAGGACACAGCTGAAATCAAGCACACTGTTTATGTGGGCTTGCCCCCTTCCAATTAAAGGTTTTGGGTTTTTTGGGTTTATTGGTGTTGTTTTGGTTTTTTTTTTTGCATATTTCCCCACACTTTTTTCTTTCAGTATTTCGGTATTACCATTCCTTAAGTTTCAATGACCAATTTAACACTGTGGTTTTCCTGCTTAGAATATATTCCTCTTTCACAGATGTTAGCAGAAAGTCCTTTACAAGTGTGGAAATGACTGCAGTAACATTCTCTCTTTTGCACAGGTGCATGGCAGATATTTTATTTCCCTTAGGTAGGAAATATAAAAAAAAGAAGCCAAGTCTTGCAATGCTAAAATTTAAGAAAAAAGAAATCAGAAAAATCTGTGAAAATTGGATGAGTCCTTCTTCTAAAAACAGCAAAAAAGGTTTTGTCTCTACAGAAACAAAAACTAAGAGAGGCAAGTTTTGTTGAGGGGCTTTTTTCTGTCATTCACTCTTTTCTTACCATTTTTGGCCTGTCTCTTACAATCATTATTCTTATTTTTCTGATATAATTTCTTCGTTCCCAAATCCCAAATGATCAGCTTTGACTGCAAAGAGTAGATTTGCCTGTTTTCATATCCTAGGTAAGGGCTTGCTTGCTTTGTCTGGGAAAGATGCTTGTGATATTTTATAGCCTGTATAGGATTCAATAACTTAAGTGAGTCTTTAGGCTTAAACCAAATACCACAGCGCACATGCTTTAGACAGAAGCTATGCTTCATTCCCACTGTGGAGTAAAATTAAGCCAGATCCTGACCTTGAGCCTGTAGTTTGTAAAGAGCTTTAAATGCTGGGCTTGTGCCCATTTAACCCCACTGTAACAGTTGTAGGGTCATGGGGAGGTGACAGATGCTATCAGACACTTCCTACTGGAGATGATTAATTATGAAGAGAGATCTTTGCATAGACTATATTTGAAAATTTCAGCTGAGGTTCTTGGCAGACCTACAGAAGCATCTTTGTTGATTCAAGCCAGCTAGTGCCTGTTGTGTTTATCACAGATTTCCTTGCAGAAGATAACCATCCAGGCAGATAAAAGCAATGAAATTTCAGTACAACACAACACTGGAAATTTGGATCACAAATAAACAAATATTGCCATCAATATTCCTGGCATTATATAGGTGTTATTAATATCAGGCTTACATATTGTAATTTTGTTTCTTAAACCATACAGATAGAGCTTAGATGTATGGATTTATTATCACATTTGGCATATATTATTTATAGCATAAGAAAGGTGAAACATCTTGCAGCATGCATGTAAAGATTAGGATTTATTGTCCAGGAATCCTTGAACAATTTTATCAAAAGCCCATTTCTAGGTGGTGTTTTTCTGCAATAAATCATACAGCAGAAATCTATCAGTGGTCACCAGTAAGAGATAAATGAGAGCAGAGGAAAGAGGGTCATCACAGAATTTTTTTCTGTATCATGACCTGTCATTGGCAGAAATCCATTTATTATCGTACACAACTGATTTTTTTCTCTCACTCACTGGGTTTGCTGTTCTGGGCACTATTATCAAAAATGAAATTAAAACCTTTGCAGAATATAAGCTTTCAGGAATCATGAAAACAGAATTAATTTAAAGACCACAGGTGCAAAGACTATCACTACTTTTACTCCCTCTCCTCGCCTCCTCACTCGTACCTGCACTGTACTTCTTTCTTTCCTCTTTCTCCACCCTCTGCATAAGAATAAACTGTTTTCAGGTTTTCATTGCGGAGATAGGAGAGGAGAGGGACAGGGCCATAATCCTGCCATGGCAGTACATGCAGAATCTATAGATACACACAACTCAACCAGTTGATATGTGCAGGAAGGAGGTAAAATCTGTATTACCCTAGAGAAGTGAGGGAGATCTTCTTGAGCTGCATTAAGCTCAACTGAAATTCTCCAAGAACCTTTCTAAGTTTATTAATAAAGTGAAGTTTCTTTTTCTTTTTTTTTAAAGTAAGAAGGAAGGGGAGGGAAGAGCAATAAGGAGGAGGGCTGAAGTGTGACCTTTTTTGCAAGTTGAGATTAATGGAGGCAGGAAGGAGCAATATCATCTCACATATCTCAGTGAATATCACCACCCAGGTTTCTATAAGGTCCTCAGGAATGATCCACTTATGCTCCAGGCAGCTGATGCAGGATTTGTTTGGGTAATGGAGCCTTCATCTAGGGCAGAATTATGCTCAGAGCAGTCAGGTTTGTGGGAAACTAGAGAACAGAGTATAGGTGAAATTTTTATAATACAACAGCAAAACTTTTAAAACCATTTGACAGCTGAAGAGATTGATATATATCTCCTTTGTGCTAGTGTATCACTGGGGCACACGCTAAGATACCCAGACTGTGCTCCTTTTGAAAACCTTGGTTATTAGTGCTTTATTCATTCAGGATTTCATAACAGTGCAAGAGTTTTATTTGATTTCTCATCTCTCTGATATGTTTACCTTTTGGACATAAGCCAGAAGCATTTTACTTTCCCTGAGCTAGGTAAAGAAGTGGAAACGTGGGTCTGCATAGTCCTTTTAAATTAAATGACAAAGTGAACTTAAAGACATTCATTAATGAACTTCAGCTGCTCCTCATCAACAGAGACAAGACTGAGGCTGTGTAAGACAAGATCAGCTGTGTTAATTTATGTCAATGCTGGGCAGACCTTGATGTAAGTGAGTCACCAAACCATGATCTCCCCTTCCCAACACTGGACTAAGAGTTCTACCCCCCAGGGAATGAGGTGCCATCCTTGGGGAGCACAAGTCTCATTGCCAGAATCCGTGTGCTGCCGCAAAGTAAAGCTCTTTCTTCTGCTGAAGAATATCACACATAACTCAGTAATCCACGCTTCTAAAATTTTTCTTACTTTCTTATGACTAAAATAGTAGTTACTGAAGTAATTTTCCAAATGGCTGGTAACTATCACAATTGTTCTTTCATAACCTTACCACAAGCAAATACAAGATCTGATTGTAATGCATAGTTTATTAGGTTAATACTGTGTATTTAATTAATTTATTATTAATATATCATACAAAATAATTATTTATTTGATAAACTATATAATTTGTTGCTATATAATATTTGTATGTTATTATTTCCTTAATTTAAAGGATTGACTTGATGATCAAAGGTTGGACTCAAAAATCTCAGGCATCTTTTCCAACCTAATTGAGTCTGTGATCCTTATATATAACTTCTGTAACTTATGAGGAGGAAAAAGAGGAAAAATTTAAAGTGAGCAATTCAGATTGCTGACAGGAATAATATTTAAAAGCCAGTCAGAAGAAATCTTTCTATCTGTTGTAGCTAGTACAGAGATGCTACAATTTTCAAATAAGTTCTAGCTGTAAATATATTTTACATCAAGTACCTGCAAATCTTGTTTGTATGAAAATTACTTGTTTGCTCTGTGTGATCAGTTATAATCCTGCATGAAGGCTTGATTTTAACAGGCTGGAACACACGCGCAGATTCTGGATCTTCATGGATTAAACTTTATTAATTGTTTTAATCTTTCAAACTCTTCTCCATATACTGTAACTTTAGATAATTTTTCTTGTTGCTTGCATAAGTCTTTCACAAAGAAATTTATTCACGCAAAGTAGGGAAACTTGTACAGATCTGTATCTGTAAAGATTTGTATCTTGTAAAGATACAAATTCAGAAAAAGAAAAGAGGGAAGTATTAAGATATTACAAGAATCTAACTAAAATATTAAGATACCACAAGAACCTCTTATTTTTCATTTAACCTTGACTTCACTGTTTACTTTCATCATGCATGGTAAACATCTTCAGAATTCTATTAAAAATTGAGTTGTACTTAAGAAAAGTTTTTAAAATCCCCCTTTTTAGGTATAAGATCATTACCAGTGTTTTTATTTGGCTGACATAATTTTCAACTAACTGGAAGATTGTATTCCTTGGAATCATGGCAGGTACAGACATGAACAATAATTTATGGCTACCACATTAAATGAATGGCTCAGCTTAGTAACTCACATTTCAACTTTACTGTAAACTCAACTAAATAGCTTAACCTACATGCAAAGTAAAATCTTCTAAATGGCTGTTAATATTTTTAAGCCATTAGTATGCTCAATATTGCACATAGTATATTAGAATACAATTTTATGCCTATAAACCAGGGGAAAAAAAACTACAGGGCAAATCACAAATTTTTAAGTTGTTAAGGCTTGAATTGATCATAAATCTATTAATTTCTTCACTAAGCAGTAAAATAAGCAGTAGTTTACACTCTGCAGTCTAGGTCTCTTGGAAAAGACGGTTTGTATCTTTCTTTTTAGTATTTTGGTTGAAACCTTTAATTATAACCAATTGAATCTCCTTAAAGATTAGGGGGCCCACATAGACAGACTGCGCATACCCAGTCATTATCTGGAGCTCAACCAGAGATTAATGTGGGTGAATTTTCTATGATATCATGCACTTTTACCTATTATCAAAATTTAAGATATATGCCATATAACCTTTCATTTTAATATTCATGCTGGTTTTAAGTGTCTTTTTCTTATAAATGCTACAATGAAATCTTCCCTTAAGGCAAATTCTTTTTTCACTGTCTGAAAGTTGGATGCAGCAGCATTGGGGATTTTATTAATGAGGAGAAAGAAGTGTCTGTGATTATAGGACTTCGAGAGTCACAGGAATTATGGGAATTGCAAAACAATTGCATGAAACCAGTTTAGCAGGGCCTTACAGAAACCCCAGTGTGGGTGTCACTGACAGTGGAGCAGGGACACACTGGATGGATTTTGGATGTATTCACCAAAATCACTTTGACATCAAACTGAACACCATCTGCACTGAAATGGTGAGACCTTTTAGCCTGCTCTGTGTTGGACACAGACAAGCAGCAGAAGAGTGGAAAGGAACAGAGAAGGTAAATAAGAGGCAGAGACTCCTTGTAGTGGCAGAGTGAGCAGCCTCAGCTGCTCCACCACTGTCTGTCGAGCTCACACAGGGGAAGGAGTAAAAAGGTACTTTGTGCAGAGCAAATACTCCATGCTCTTGCTGCGTGGGACAAGGATGAGATGGCAGAGGGCCTCCTTCCTCCCTCCATTTCTGTAGGCAGGCCCTGTGCTAAAAGCAGCTTCCTGGTCTTAGTCTAGGATAAAACTTTCACCTTCCCTTTCCATTTTATCCTCTGAGCCTGTGTGCACTCACTTTGTAAATAATTTTGGCAGACAGAAGAGACAGAAGTAAGCACGTCTGTGTTTTAGGGTTCAATACTATCAAGTTGATAAGAGTCTGCCAAGTTAAAGAAATTCCTTGGCCTCTTTTCTATCACAGCCACAGAAATTTGCTCAAAGGAAAGATGCCTCATATATCATCCAAGTACAACTGTGTTGGATCAGTTTTGCTCAGCCTCCTCCACATGTGCAGGATTTTGTGGTCCTTATTCCCCCTCATGATGTGAGTGCTTAAAACATCTGCAAGATTTCCACAAGTAAAGCAAGGTGAGAATGTAGTCCAGGAGATTTAGGGCTCATGTGAAAGATTTAAAAATTAGTTGTGAACAAGAACACTGTTTGCCCTTCAGACATCTGGGATTCATACATGAATCCTCTGCAGCAAAACAAGTTGATGTACATGGGAAGTGGAACACTGAGTAGCAAGTGCAAGGAAGTCTGTGGGGCTTCAGCCCTTTCCCCTTGGAAAAGCTATGCATCCATAGCATGCCAAATTACAAAATGACTTTGCCTTTTGCTAGTCACAAGCACCAAATTCTCCTGGGAAACTGTAGGACCCAACAGCTAAATTATTGTTGTCCCTTCAGAGTCTATTCCTGAGACAGTGTGAGCAAGTTGGGAAGGATGCAGAATACCCAATTTGCTTTGTTTTTCAAGTGGACTTACAAAGGTGTTTAGGTCAGTGCATTTTTAATGGGAGAGTAAAGATGGAAATGTGAGTTTTAGCATCAAAAATGTGAGATATGTAAATTATTTTCCAATTTTAAGTTTTATTTTTCCTTAAAAATGAAAGGAAAGGTGACTGGAACAGACAAAATGCAGCAGTGAAAATCAGAACCTACTCTGGAAAGCTTAATGTAATTGTTTAGTCATTGCCTATAGCAGCATTATAAAAAAAAAAGAGAGAATGAAATTTTGCAAGTCAAATTTCTCACAATACCCAGTGCTCTAAATTTCTTATATTTTGCTGTAAAGGGTTCCCCAGTTCTCTTTGCACTTCAGCAATAACTTAGTGGAGCAATTCTTTAAACATTTCTCCTTTGAAATAGTCTATAGGGCTTGCAGATAGAATTCTATAGTGAGAGGTAAAAAAATCCCTTTGTTAAAAATATAACAAGGAATCTTCAGGAAAAACGGTGATGGGATTGTAATTTTTACATATAATCTTATGAAAGATAAAATGATAAACCTCCTAACTACCCAGACCTACATAGGAGGGCACTAAACTCAGTCCCCTCTAACCCCTACTAGAAGCCCTAATGCAGAATCACTGCCGTGATTTATAATGAAAAAATATTTTTTGCAGCTTTTACTGTTACGATGCAAGAGAGCAAATGAATATACACTGTTAATCTGTTTTTCAAAACTTCCTGCCTCTGGCTTTTAGAGCAACAGAGCAGAGGTGTCTCACGTTGCCAGCGTTTAGGGATCTAATTGGGGTATTGTTCTGTACTTGCTGTTAGACAGTGTGGTGACAAGATGAATCTCAGCCAACACTGGCAGCCAGCCAGCGCATACCTTGCACAAACAAAGTGCAGGGCAATTAAAGTGTAAGTGCCAAAGGAGCACTGTTGAGAGAGAGCGAGCACAAAAATAGCCATCCAAGAAAGCACTTGGAAAATACATTTCTTTGGCTTATTGGAGCACTGCTGTTCCATCAGTTTATTTCTTTCTCTTGATGTCTTCCCCTCAACGGAATCTGTTTTCCCCTCTTCAATATTTTTATTCTTTAGAGAAGTTTGGGAAAGCCGGGGTGAGGAGGGGATTTTTTTCCTAGCAGGGCAGGGGGGATAGGATTTCTATTATGTGAATTGAGGCAAGAGGATATTAGAGAAGAAAGAGCTTTGGGAAGCATGTTATGAAATGGAGCTTTTTATAAAATATGTGAATTGGGTGTGCTATACACATATTATGTGCTGCAGAAATATAGAACAATCATTCCATACACAGCTCTGTATAAATATTGAAACAAGGACAATCATCAAAATGAAAGCTCCTAAGGAGTCTGATGTAACCCACATTCCCTGCTATGCAAACAGGTCTGCATTACTAAACTGAATTCACAATCACCTTATTAGAAATTTGTGCAACCTGTGTTGAACATCTAGTGTCCTAAATGCTCTACAAATTATTCCAGCAGGGCATTCTGTGGCATTCAGTGACAAAACATAGCAGAGCTGAAACATTTATTACTTGGAAGCCTGGTTGTTAATAGATGGGCAAAACACTGTTGGAGAGGGAAGGGGAAAGCAGGCTGGGGAATTAGATAAAGGAGATAAAGGATAGACAAATGTACTAACACAATTTCCACCCTCATTCCCGAACAAAACAGCTGATCACAATATGCATTTTTCTTTTCCTTCAAATCTGCTCCAGTGTTCTTGTGCAGCAGGTGTGTACTTGCAAAGACCAAAACAATGAGCCTTACTGAATTTCTGCCTGCTCTGGATAGTCTTGTTGGTGAGTCTGGTGGTTTGTTGGTGGTTTTTTTTTGGTTTTTGTTTTTTTTTTTTTTTTTTCTCTGAGAAAATATTTCTCTAATCAAGATTTTATGTCTACAAGATAATTTTTATTTCCCCTGTAGTTATACAGAGTACATTTTTAAAATAATTTTGTTGTTCGTAGGCAGGTTTACTTATTGTGTCTAGCAGCAGCAGCAGGAGTCACAGAAATAAGCTCCCAAGCATATTGACAGCTATGGATGTATTTATTCATCTCAGCTTCTCTAAATACAACATCCAAATTCTTCCCTAAAATGTGTTTCTTTACTCCATGTCTGTCTCAGGTCAGAAGCAGCAGATACATGCTTTTTAACTTAGATTTGTTTTGAAAAACAATTATTTATTCTGTGGGAAGAAAAGGTTATATTGCAGAGGTCAGACTTTTATCATTTTATTTTTATGGAGCAAGCCTTTGGGATATTATAATAGTATGCCAGCTAAGCACCTAGATGGCTCTACAAGGTCAAACAGAGTTACAACAGGCATATTTTATGTATGTATCTTGCAAGTGTTGTCCCAGTACACTCCAACCCCACCAATAAACCATTTTATTGCTTTACAATAACACAGCTTTTTGTTTCACAGGAATTCCCCCCCCCCCTCCTTTGAATCAATGTTAAATTCATACAAATGTCAATAATAAAAATTTGCCAAGCTCTTCCTGGGGTCACTTAATGACATTGTTAGGATTCTTAATGTAGCCACTAGGTGAAAGAGCTGCCAGTACTGCATAAAGAATGAGTTGTTCTACTCCTGCCAGAGCCTCAGCTGATTTACAACCACTTTGTGTTTGATGTTGGACAGGATAATTTCATCAGTCTCCAGCCCTTGTGATCATATCCCAAAATGACTAGTCAGGTGAAGCCCTAGCCAAAGATTGCTTGTCACCTGTAGGAAGTAGCTGTCTGCTATGAGTAGTCTTTACTCATAAATGTAATCATCAGTTAGCTATTCATTGAGCTATACTTCATGGTCTAGATGTAGTAGTGAGGATAATGTACAAACACCTCACAGGGAAAATGCTTTGAAACAACAGATGTGGCCAGTAAAAAACTTGGGTTTTTACAGCAGGACAGCATCTTAAATGGAACTAACAGGCTTCCAAGTTCATCTCTGAAGGTTACTTCAGAAAACCTGTCAAAACCTCCCCCCCTCCCTGAGTGAGTCACTGAAGCAAATGTCCTGAAGTGAAAAACAATGATTTCCTAAAAGTCCAACACCAGCATCATCATGATGATTTAAGGCAGCCAGAGCAGGATAGGTATAAATATTTTTTGTGCACTATTGTTTTGAAAGAATATGTGATGTGATGATAGGGCTATCTGAGAGAACAGAATGCTAATGCAGCCACATCTCTGGGGGCAAATTCTTATTTGTTTTGGTTCCATTCCTTGAAATTGTGGAGGATGTGCCTATTTCTACTACAAGTGATTCATTTCCATCATATCCAGACATATAATTTGGGATGAAGTAACTAACACTCATCCATATTTTGCTATTCAACTGGGCTTAACCTGACATTTATTCTCTTATTTTAAATAAATAAAAATCTTGTTTCAGAGGAAGTGAAGCTAGTAAGAATTCTGCAAAAGCATTATAAAATTGCGCAAGAGAAAAGCAGTGCTGTTATTAGGCCAATGCTGCTGTAAATGATAAATTAAAAAGGCAACATGAAGAGGCTGAAAAGTGGTGACAGCTACAATGAGTACATTTTCTCTTTTCTCAGTGTGAGATCACAGTGCAGGAATATATGAACTTTGAATCCCTTTGTGAAATTTGTGCTCATTGTAGCTGTCACTGCTGCAGGTGATGAACACTCCCAACCTGTTGTTTCTCCTCTGTGCTTTTAAAAATGCAAGGGATAAGTTCTAGTAACAAAGGAGTAGATATTCTGAAAATATGGTCATATAGCTAATGGGGAGATCTGGATAAAAAATTCAATCTATTTTGGAATTTATTCAGAGGCTTGTGAGATTAAGATCAGACAGGTATTTAATTTCTAAAATTGTAGCTGGAAAAAAAGCATAACATTATATGTATTTTAGTTATATCTATTTTGCCAGGATACTTCCAATGTCTGAATGTACACTATTTTTTCTTCCTCAGGTTTGTTCCTCAAGGTCTGTTCTCTCTATTCATTTCACTAAAAAACTTATAGATCTAGTACCTGAAAAAAATATCTAAATTGAAACTACAGGTTCAAACAACTCAAAATGCAACAGGAAATGGACTGAGACTTCTAGCTTGTCTTATTAAGAAGAGGTATTTTTCAAATTTTGCATCTATAATATATTTGAAACTTTAGATTTTCAAATCAGAGAATGTGCAGATGACATATGGTGTGAGATAAGTTTTTTATTTAATTTTTTCTATTCTTGAATAAGGAAGGATAGAAATCAAAACATGCACAAAAGAATAATTCAACTTTTCTTCCACAGAACAATTTTTCAAAGTATTCTGTTAGCACAGCTCGTTATGTTAATAATTTTATCATCTCTTTAAAGAGACCTGTATTTTGGAAATGTATATAGGGAGAGATTTTCTACTTCTTAAAATTCTCTTTATTTGATATTTTGCACTCTGAATTTTACTCCCATTACTCAACATTTTCTCTCAATGCCTGGAAGCCCCTGTGGTTTGTATCAGCTTTTAACATGATACAGAACTTAGAGAGAAGCTCTCTTACACTGTGGCCTCCTTTTATTTCCTCCATGCTGATGAACACACAACAGAGAGTTACTGGGAAAGAATAAATGGGATTTTTTAATATTATTTTGGCTTTAAAATGCAAATAAGATGTTATGCATGTTTTAATACTAATGGAATATTTCCTGTTGTGTGGGTTTGCCCTGGTCAGAACAAGGACAAGTTTTTAATATCCAAAGGCAAAAATTCTTTTCAAACAAGTAGCTTGCAGTAGACACCCAATGACTGATTCTTCCCTGAGTACTACAGCACTACTAAGCACCATGGTAATAAAGGTGTTATATTTAATAACACTTTTCCATGTGTGACAAAAGAAAGAATCTTTGGCAATTGAGCAGCACTTTCTAGCACCCAGTTTAATTTGTCTCCTGCAAATTGTGTGCACAAACTGATCTACAGCATGAAGATTCTGCATTTGCCCTTCCAAAGCATTGCTTGACACAAACCATACACAATTATCAACAGCTTCCCTTTACAGAGAGACAAGGGAAATTATCCGAAAATGAGACAACCAAGGCTTACAGGAAAGTGACATCTTTACATCTCTAAAGTAGGCAAAAGTAAAATTTGCTTAAGTTAAAGAAAACCAAAAACCTCCAAACCCCTAGGTAATCTATAACTATTTTTTACTATATCTTGAAACAGCATGACTGTTATTGTATTGGCAGTGATGAGTGTCACTGCCTTCGCAAGCACTGTTGTGGCTATGTGACTGTGGAAAGTGGCTGCTTGCCACTAGGGAGTCTCCAGAAAGGTGCTGCCATGCTGCAACAACCATGGCTGGGACAGAATGGCTTCCTGGGGGAGGTTGTAACACCCAATATTATAGCAGGGAGCAACACTGGTGCATGTTCAGCAGCTTCCACAAGTACTGGAGCTGAATCTTTTCCAGGAGCAGCCCTGAAGGCTTAGGGCATCACTGCATCACTGGTACAATTGAAAAGCCCCCTTCCCTTCCCTTCCCTTCCCACACATGGATTAATTTGTATTTCCATTTAAAACAATGTGCAATTAAAACTGTGGTTTTGCAGTCAGGATTCTTTTTCCAGATGAACTTTTTTTTTTCCCTGTGCATTTTGTTTTGAAAGTTTGTTTCTTTTCTAATGCTGGGGTACAATATTCTATCTGGAGTTCTTTCCTCTTTTTTCATTCTCTTCTTCACTCTCAATGAAAAGATATGACTGACTGGCAACAATGTCCATCTTTCCAGGTTAATTTCATGTGTGATTCCAGCTGGCTTCCTTTGATGTTTCAGACATTTTATCTCAGGTTCTCAGTATCAGTGTAAGACAAAGAGCTAATTCTACCCTGAATCTGAAACTTCCAATTTAGCAATATTGCTTTGCTGTATCTTGTGGTTTTGTTCTGGATCTGGGACACAGTTTTGTTTTGTTTTTTTCTCAATATTGATTTAGATAATCCCAGGTGAAAGAATGGCATCATGTAAGTAATAATGATTATTTCTTTGACTATGCCAAATATCAGACACAAAACTATCAGAAAAATAAAGAACATAGAGGAAGGGGAACAAATGGCCACCATAAAGAGCTTAAATGAAATAAGATAAAACACTATTTGCATATTTCATGGATAAGTACTGAATTAGGTTTGTTTTTTTTTAATTAATGCTAAGGTAAATGTCATGTAATACATGCAGTAACCAGAATACTTTCTTCTCATTATCAAAATCTTTCCAAGGAAAAATCTTACTTTTTCTTATTCTGAATCACAATGTGGTTTCTCTCCAGAAAAAATGTTGACAAAAAGAGAATATTTCCAATTCTAAACTTGCAGCAGTAGTAAACAGCATCAGCAGATTTAAGGGAGCCTTTACTTTACAAGAGATTTTGTATTCCTAATTTTTAAACACTTAAAAGATAGATAAATTAATATAAATTAGTCACCCTTGCCTCAGTTTATAGGAATCTAAGAGGAACTATAAATCAATATATGGTGATTCACCACATTCTAAAATAGTCCAGATGAGTCATATTTTGGAGGTGCGCACTGCTTTTGATGACTATAGCAGTAATGAAACATATTTAGCTCAGTCACAGGCACCTGCCTTTGAGATAGTCGGGTGAGTGGGGCTGAATTCCATCTTTTTTGTGCCTGCTGTCTCCAATTCTTCCACATTTCCTGAGTGCAAATGGAGGGAAGTGGGTATGGAACTGAGCTCTCCCACATCAGCCTGTGCACAACATCTACAAGTCCCAGAATCTGTTGTAATACTTGTAGCAGATGAGCAAAAGGCAATGTCTTGTGACATGTCAAAGGAGAATGTGCTCAATTGTTATCCATTGGTTCATAAGTTGTTCTGGACTGAATGGTTCCCATTCAGTCAGTTTGTGAGCTTAAAATATATTTTACCACTGAGATTTTGATGTGGCTTGAGTTATTTCAATTACAAAGTATGCAAAGAAATCAACTTGTTTTGAATGTTTGGAATGATGTTTAAACTGAAAAAGTATGACTGAAATGAAAAATTAGTCCCTTAATGTGTGATATTATAGAGCTGATGAAAACACATGGAAAAAATAATGGTATTAGTTTCTGCAGTGTGAATGTGTGTGTTTGCAGTAAAATCTGCCTAAGAATTTATGGTACTTCTTTCAAAGGTTTAATAAGAAAGACTTTAAAATGAGTTTACTGTATGTTTGCCTGGGCCTCTTCAGCAGCAGTACAATAAAGCCAGTGTAGGGTTCTGCATAATATTTTTTTTCTTAATTTCCAAGCTACATTCAGTGCCAACCTTTTTTGGCTTGCTTTGAGCAACATAGGGAGTTCTATATAATAAAAAGTTAAAAATGCAAAACTAAAAGCTTTAAAACTAACACACATTCAACTTATGATGTCAAAGCATAGTTTTGTGCATGATGTTCATCTGTTTTGCCTCAGTGGGACAAGCTGGTGCCTCTTGTGCCTCCATTAAGATGTGACTTCAGCGCTCATTAACATACTCTGACTTGAACCTGTACAAATGCCAGCCTTAAATGCCAGCTAATATCACTGAGTTTTTTATTAAGATTTTTTTCAAGCGCTGTGAAGGAGGTAAAAAAGCTGGACATAATGTGCTTTCTTGTCCAGGGAAGGCAAAAAGAGGGAAATGTGGAGAGTCAGTCAGTTGCAGTGGACCAAAGCTGCGTGCACCAAATAATGACAGTTACAACAACACAACTCTTAAGACCAGATTTTATATTGGCATATGGACGGATTTTTCTGAAAAGTTGTCTCTGAGGATAAGGGTTGAACGAATCATTTTTTTCCAGGAAGCAAAACACTGTTATTGCAGAAACTGCTTCCCAGCTCTCATCATACTGTGATTATAAGCAATTTTCATAGCCATTGCACTTACATTGTATTTCAGGCTGTAAAGACAGTCATTTTTAAGTATTCCCTCTGTGGAAATGTCATTACCCTGTCCCTGTCTTGATTTTGCCTTGCCGCCTCTTTCTCCTCAAACTCCCATCACACCAGTTTGAGCAGCCCTTGCTGTCCACTGCTTTTGTGTCTAGAGGAGGAGCAGATGAGGTCAGGAGCAGGTTCCTCTCCAGACCCCTTCCACTCAAGCAGGGCAGAGCAGCACCAGTTGTGCTGCTTGGTGCTGCTGTGGGAAGCAGGCAAAGCACCGAGCTGGCAGTCAGCAGGCACCTCCACTTCCTTCCTAAAGCACTTAAGGAGCCCTAGGTGGTGACTTCAAAGACCATTTATTCACTGCTCAGAGGAATGGATATTTTGTAATACTAAATGAATCGAATTTCAAAGCCTGTAAAGGTCAAAAGCAGCCTCTGGCCGAACAAGAGGAAGAAGCCTCTTGGGAATTACACCTCTTCAGGAGAGGCCACTCCAACACAAACAGCCCTTGTGAAGTTGCATATGCAAAGAGTTGAACCACAAACCTCTGCAGAGTCTGATGGATGAGAAGTAATAACTCACCCCTAGGACAGGCAGAGACCAGAAATGCTGGGCTGGTGCAGTTTCACTTTGCCTGATTTGATTCTTTCAGGTTTTGCACTAACCTCTCTTGAGGCGGGACTGTGAGTGTCCATTTTCATTGCTGCATATGCCAGGTCAGACTCTGTAGGTGTGAAAACCCCCGTCGTGATAGCACTTACCCTCCTTAAATAAATGCAGGAGATGGTGAGTCTGGGAGAACTAACACAAGAACTTGTCACAGCTCAGAAGCCTCCCCCTCCTTCACAAAATTAGTCTCTTTGAATTACAGCTAATACTAATTCTGTTTTCTGTATGGAACAGTACAGACCTATGTGATTTTCCAAAGGAATTGATTAAAAAGTGCCCTGCTGTCACTGGTTTAAGCTCTTGCCACCCTGAGTGGAATTCAATGGGTAAGAATAAGGACAATCATGCAAATATTCAGAATAAAGTGTTAAGGCAAGACATTATGTTGGCTGTCTTACTCAAGACAAATATGGCACTAAAGTGTATCTTATTTTATTACTTACTAATTGTCAGATTTCTAGCTATTTCACACATTTCAGGGGAAAAGTATTCTTTGATGACTTTTTCTGTTTAATGTTTTTTTTTGTATCTTGCTACCAGATAAAAAAACCCCAAATAACAGCAAGCAAACAAACAACCCCCCAACAAAACAAAACAAAACAAAAAATAGGCATCACCAGTTGTGGGTACAGGCTTCAGAAGAGAGAGAAAATGGACTCATAAAAATTGTCTTATGTGCATTTTCTGGGGTGAAAAGTGTGAATTTTAAAGCCTACTAACTTGCAGTTTATCTAATATTTGATACCTTTCGATTATGTAGTCCTTTGTCTTTAGAAGCAGACTGTCTAGCTGTGGTAAGAGCTACTAGATCCAGGGTCAATAAGCTTGTTTGGGGATTGGGAAGGATGAACTGGTGTCCCTGTTTTCCTGAGCACTGTACTTCTCTAGCTCTGGGCCACAGAAGAAGACATCTCTTTCACTGAGGTTGCTGTTGTGCAGGTGCTCAGGACTTTGCCTGCAAGAAATGGAATAGGAACCTCACAAAATTCAGCAAGGGCAAATGCCAAGTCCTGCCTCTGAGATGGACTAATCCCTTGTGCTAATCCAGGCTGAGGTCTGCCTGGCTGGGGAGGCAGCTCTGCTGAGAAGGCCCAAAAGATGTCGGCTGAACGTGAGCCAGGATGCCTTATGTCATTAAGGAAGGTAAATGGCACACTGGGGTGTATTAACAGAAGAAAAGCCAGCATATTGTATTCCCCCTTTACTTTGCACTGTGTTTGACCACATATACAAAACTGCATCCAGATTTAGGCCCCCCTACTCCTAAAACATGAATAACCTGCAGCAAGTTCAGTGGGGTGCCCCCAAGACAGGCATGGCTGGAGCACTTGCCCAGTGAGAAGGGGTTGAGGGAGCTGGGCTTGTGTAGCCAGAGAAGGGGTGGCTCCAGGGGAACCTGCCAGGGCCTGTGGGGAGGCCACTGAAAAGAGAGCCATGCTTCTCACAATCATGTATGCTGAGAGGATGAGGGGGAATAAGATGAAAAAAGACATATTCAGATTTTACATCAAGAGCACTTTCGTGGCGAGGACTCAAGCAGCAGATGAAGAGGAGGTTTGTAGTCCCCATCCTCGGAGATTTCCAGACTGTATAAAGCCCAAAGCAGATATTCAAGCTTGACCTGCTTTGAGCAGGAGGTTGGCTGAGAGGCCTCCTGCTATCCCTTTCATCCCAGTCATTCTGTGAACATGTGATTTTTACCCAGCAATGGACCTACTCAATGCTGGAGTCATTTCAGTGGTCAGTAAAAGCAGCGTACTCACTTCCTGGCTAAAACATCATCTGAAAACTTCTGCACACAAACCACTTACATCAAAATGGAATTTTAAAATAAGAGAAATGCAAAATGAAAAAATCAGCATGTTATCAAATTTGCAGGGAACCCCAGCAAGGGGGAGAGAATGATGCATCTGACTCCGTCTTATCAGAAGGCTAATTAATTACTTTAATATACTATATTATTCTATACTATATTACATTACAACTAAACTGAATCTGCCAAGCACTCCACTCTACACACAACTGCTCTGGATCTCGTGACTGTCAGCTGACAGTCCTGACACACACTTGGCCCTGAGAGGCCAAGGAAACAAAACACCATCACTTTGGGTAAATAATCTCCATATTGCATTCTAGTTTTGCACTAACACAGGCACAGCAAATGAGATAAGAATATTCTTGAGAAGAATTGTGCCTTGCTTTTCTCTGTGAAGTGTGGGGCTACAGCATGTGGCTTGAAGTTACTTTGATGAATTAGTTTGATGAACTCATCTTCACTTGACGATAGCGGGCAAAAGAGAGCACAACTGTCATCTGGATCAGGTTAAACACAGGCAGAGTTGTTGTCCTGGCCTGTGTCACGACCTCCTGTTTGAAAAACATCAGCACCACCCCGTTTCAGCTCCCACCACATGGTGCCTGCAAGGAGAAGGGACAAGCAGCACTTTGTGGCTGCCACCTGCGAATCCCTCATTATTGGCAGGTACTTTGCAATGGAGTACTGGGACAGGATAATTGCTGTAGATAGAGTTGGCAAGAGCAGTGTGTGGGAGACACATTCAATTGCACATGAGTCTGGTAGGTGAGCTATAAAAAACACAACCCTGCCATTATCTGTTGAACAGCCGGCAACTCTGGGTCTTCCATTTTGTTTATGGCAGAATGGACAAAAGGCTGGTGGTGTCAGCAGTAAACAGCCTGGGGACTGTGTGCCTTGCAAAGGTATGATAGATACCTTCATGAGCCATAGCTCAAACTTTGGTGACAATAACAGTGAGGCATTGCAAGTTTATTTGCAAGATTAAGTCTAAATGTTGTCCCCAGAGTGCAGTATAAAAACTAATTAATTTTTTTATTCTTTATCATTGAGATCAACATTAATTCATAGGAATTTGCATTTCTATATGACCCTTGTGTAAGCCAGCTTGCATGGGAGGAGGACCAATTTTGAGATTCATCAGTAGTGTTGTCCATCCTACTTGAATATTCCATTTATACTAAATATTTCCAAGCAAATATAGTTCTACAGCCAGACTTAGGAGGAAAACATGTACTGATATGAGAAATACAATTACTACTTTTCATTACACAATGTTTTACTATGCATTTGTGTCTTACAGCTCTTCTGCTGTATGGATTCTTCAATATCTAATTCAAGAAGAGTGTTTACACCGCAGTCTTCCACCCATTGAGAGTATTGGCTTGGCTTTTCAACCAGACATTTTAGCAGACTTTGGCTTCAAGTCACAGGCATCTTTACACCTCAGCACTTCTTTGGTTTCCAACAGGTTCATTCATCAGTTTGAACACTCAAAATTATTACTTGATAATGTTATCAGATGGGGAGAGGTGAAAATACTTGAGTGAAAACATAAGCCCCCAGGACATGAAACTAAGAGAGAGGTTGAAAAAGTATTTTAGTGGGGAAAACCGTCTTACCTTGCCACCAAATCTGCGATTCAGAGCCCCCCCATTTAAAAATTTTGCCGGACAAATCTCAATTTAATCTTCAAGTTCTTGTGTTAGCACTGAGGAATATTCCTTACAGAAGGATGTTGTAGAAGGGAAGGGTGCTACCCTCTAGTTTGGCTTCTCATACAAGGAATGCCTGATATGGAGCTGGGAGCCTACAGGCCACAGGCATGTCAAATGGGAATGCGTTGGAACCATGTGGGAGCAGAAGGAACTGTGAGAGAAGGTGCACTGCAGCTGTTGGACCTAAGCAGCATGCTGCAGCCATGCAGGAGCATTTCCTTCATTCCAGACTCATCTTGCATTGATCTCTGGAAAATCTAGTCCTTACCTAAAAAGTCCACTTCTAATATTGCTAGTCCTTTTGGGTCACTCTAGCCTCAGGTGGTCCAATTACCTACCAAGCTAGGAATTTTCTTCTGTGCTACTGGGAAGAGCAAACTCTTCGTCATTCCTTCAACACATCACACTGAGGGAAAATCTCTTCATAAATTGCATGTAGGCTTCCATACTAGCCAAATTCACAGAGGTATGCAGAAAGTCAGTACACCTAACCCACCAGTTTTTGTGGGTGTTTTCTACTGATTACGTATTTTTCTGGCTTGAATTTACTTTGGATACAGAGATTCTTTCAGTGGAAGTCAGAAATGTCTATGAGTCTTGCTGTGTAAAGACTGAGGGAAAGTCAGCCTAAACAGAGCTTCCAAAGCTAACAGCTTTCCTTATTAACTCTTATTATCCAACATGCTGCATTTTGTAGGGGGAAAAAATCTGAAATATGGGAGAGGGAGCAAAACTGAGACAAACAAAAAAAAAAATCACACTTTGAAATCCATCCCTTTGGCAGCTGTCCCTTTCTCATTTTGGCAGACGGAGAATTGCTGGCAGGACTAGTGAGGGAAGGGTAAAAGACAAATGGTTCATGATGAATCCTTTAACTAAGCTGATATTTCAACACAGCGCTTGCCAGCATTTTTCTTTGGCATACGCTTTATAGAACATACATGACAACCACTTCAGCATTGTTAATATATTGGCATTACCTGGTTTATTATTCATCTCCCTCTGAATCAGACCCCAGACTTTCAGGAGACTATTGCATAGCAGAAGCCCCTTTTTATCTTCCTAGCATTTATTTCCCTGGGTGCAAAAATGAAACTAAACTGTGAGATCATGATTTACAAAATCCAATAAGCTCACTTTTTAAAATTTGCGCATTAATTATGAGGATATTATCCTTTGTAATACTGGTAATGTAAATACCAACTTTCAAGAATAAGGTTTATTAAACAACTCCACTGTTTGGGTGAATCAGTTCCAGTAAGCCAAAAATAAATGAGATCACAAATTCTCAAGAAATTAAAACAAAAATATGGACTAGGAAGTAATTTTGGGGGTTTTATAATGGTTTTTTGTCCTGAAAAAAAAAGTCTTCATATTTCAGGAGAAAAATGAATAGATCAAGGTGAAAACAAAATATTTCAAACTCTGTAAGAAAATAAAATCAAACCAAAACAACAACAACAAACAAAACAAAATAAACAAAAAAACCCCAAAAACAAAAAACCACCACCAAAAAAAAAAACCAAACCAAAAGCCCAAACCAATCTGTAAGCTGAATTTATTTTTTGACACTTAATTACAACATTTTCATTGACTTGAATGGGTCCAATGTATACACTACATATACGACAATTCATTGAACCAATACATTTGAATTAAAAAAGTAGTTACATCAAAAAATTAAAGAAGATATTGGAATACAAAGTGGGGTTTTGTTATTCATTCAGTCATTCATTTCTCCTTAATTTTTTCCTTCCTTTCTTGCTAAATAGTTAACTCGTTATCTTTTAACAAATTTCGTTTTGTGTTCTTAAAGTTGCCGCAGGTGGCATTCCAACACATCTATGTCTTGTGGAGAAGACACTGCATTTTCAAGGAACCAGCCCATGAGCACTTACCAATCAATAAATGCCTGCATTATGAAGTATGTACAACCACAGCAGATGGTCAGGAAGACCTTGTCTGACATTTTTGAATTAAACTGGTGATGTTAAATTGTATAAATTCCTAATAAATGCATCTTGCTCCAGTACAGCACGGTACTGTAAAAATCACAGGTGAAGTAATAACTTAAGGAAATGCAGTGAGATACACACAATGCAGTGTACTATTTTATGGCCAGAGAGATCAATTAGTCCTCCTCCTTTCAAACAGGCTACCTTTATTTCCCTTCCCTGCTAATAGAAGACTAAAATTGTAAAAAAAATAATTACAAGTTTAATCTTCTGAAATACTGTTAATGACTTCAGGCTTTATTGCAGGAACTTTTGGAGTTTTTGCAAAAAGAGACCAAAAAAAAAAGGTTTGGATATTTTTTCCTTATTTGAATTGACTCTAATGCTAGGATTTATTAATAGAAGGAAACTGAAATGTAGGTGCCTAAAAAGACAATATGGATTAGCTCAACAAGGTATGGAGAGCATGAATAACAAACCATATATTTTTCCTGCCGTGACAGGGCGCTGCATAAAAACACTGGGGGATGGATGCAAACAATGTGCTGCTGAGAGTGACAATAAAACAGAGATGACAGCGTAAAGAGAGAATGATGAATGGATTAACACAGGTAAGGGGGTTAGATAAAAGATCACAGGGAATAGCAGAAAATTCAGTCTAAGCAGATCCTGAATAATCTAACAGAAAATAGTGCTGTTGTTAGATGTGGATTTGATAGGGAATGTGGTGACAACAGAGAGTGAAGAAATCTTTGAGTTTATATGGAGAGATTTATATTTACGCCTCTGGATATACATTTATAGATATTTATACTAAATATATATTTTGATATCCCTGTAATAAATTTCTATAACCAAATGATAAACTGTATTTATTGTAGTTAACACCCTTTGCCTGCCTTACCTGTGCTACATTCTTTTTCTCTTTTCAGCTAGTGATTTCTCTAAGCAGCTCAGAACTGCTGTCAGAATTGTTGAAACCTGCCAGAATTTTTTTTATTCTTTTCTTCCCAAACACCTCCAGAGATGGGGAATTCTCCTCCTCTGCTGCATTCTGCTTTGAAGTACCTGTCTTTAATTACCCCATCTTGTATTATCTTCGATGTAAAGGTCCAATTTCTCTTACCTATCAAAGATGAGAAAAGCAGGGGAATTGAGGCTGTTATTATAAGAAAAACTGGCATTAACATAATACAGAGATTTCTTGAAAATGTTAGTCCTAAACAGTTGAAAGAAAGATGTTAGTCTATAAAAGAAAGTTACAAAACCAACCATTTTTTAAAGTCTTGATTTTAATTTCAAAAGATTCATAACAGTAAATCTATTAAAGTTATATATTCTTGGCTAATGGCTACTTGCCTAGGATTAGTCTCTAAAACTGTTGTTTTTCAACAGTTGAACCAGCAAAGAAGATGAAAAACCAATCACCTTTAGTACGCTTTATATTAGGTCCTTAGATGTAAATAGTTCAACATAATTTTATTTTATTGCTTGTTAGCACTCTCATGTTTTCATGCCTTACAGTCGCTCAATGAGTGGTTCTTTTAAAAACCTTTCTCTTTATGTCACTATTTTCCATAAAGTAATATTAGAGATGTAGAGATCCCTGATTGCCTTTTTCAAAATGCATGTCAGGTGCTTGGGGCATTTGTTTGATATTGAATGGAACGCAGCAGCACTACCTAGAAACCAAGGAGAAGAACTGAAAGACACCAATTTCTTCTCATACTATAAGTAGCTTTTAGACAGATTACTCAAAGAGGAAGAAAAAAATTACCAAACTGAACCCCACAGCACATGCCCACGCACACATTAGGCAAAATTTGCCGTGACAATTTCAGTAATGCCAAACGTTGTTCAGGGTTGCAGACTTAGGTTTTATATTTTCCTTCACACACAGCATTTTTAATATTATGGGTCAGAATTTCACCATTCAGAGGCATCTTTTTGTCAGCAGTGATTCAGCGGACAAACAAGGCTTGATAAGCTGCCAGTGAGGGATATCACATTTACACAAAATCACAATCCCTCTGAGACAGATTAAAACCTGTAAGGCTAAGCATAAGAAAAAGGACGCTGAAAACCTCCAGAATTTGTGTATTACAGTATGAATGGAAGTTTTAGAAGACTAGTCAGAAAGGATTACTCTAGAAAAGAAAATGTTTGTCTTGGAGACTTCTTTATTGACCTGTAATATGCTTTTGGTTTGAAAGACATGTTAAACAAAGAGAGCTCTAGTCTTTCAAAACTCTCACAGCTCTATAAATAACTCCACATAAAATGTACAGTATGTATAAACAGCATGACAAAGATTTTCTGACAGTATTTTCTCTACAGTAAAAGTAAAGTCAAAACATCCCATTGATGGCAGCTATTTTGAAGAATTCCTAAGAATACGAGTGCTTACAAGCTGGCAAACTCTCCATGAGTGAGACTGAGTATAAACAATGACCTTTTATGAGGTTGTAGCCATTCCATCAAGATCCAAATGCAGCTTGGATGGACCTTAGCCAAGAAGTGGCTGCTCAGCATTTAGTAGAGCGTCAGCTAAGGGAACCGCAGAAACAACCAAACTGTTCCAGCAGTAAAACTATCTGCCAGCAACCTTTTTGAGAGTTCACCATCTGGGTCCTGCAGCCATCAATCAGACTCAATGTGTCACCCCAGCTGTCTTTCAAGGCTCCTCGTAGTCAAGGTAGAGCAGTTGTGAGAAAATAAAACACAAAAATTGAGAGAGCACAGCTGTTGAAAGCTCGAGTAAGTCAGCAGGCAAATCAACTCCCAAGCATTAAATAGCACACAATTGCTTCTCTAAATCTAAAGATTGACCCCTTGCATGTCTGAAATTACCTGTTTTCTGTACTACATACTGATATTTTATTTGACTATTCTGTTTTAGTGGATTTGGGTTGTTTCATAAATGCATCCATAAGTCTCTCTTACTTTTGTGGGAAATCAATCCACAAACCCCAGATCTATAAGTTTATTTTTTATAGATTAACATGTAAGGGCTCTACTCGTTGGCTCTTTCTGTGATTTGTACTTGTTAAAATTAGACACTAATATTGGACATTTTGACTGGAGACAAACTCTGAAAAACTCTGCCATTGTGAATCTCCCACCAGACCAAGAATTAGGGCCTTTAAAATAAGATAAAAATTTCAGTGACCAAAGTGAGAAGTTGAACAGACAAGGAAATAACTAGATTTCTACTGCATTTTTAAATGGAATTATAGGGAAATAAAGTGGGGGTTCTGTCCAAATATGCTTGATTGCTTTTCCTATCTATCTTACATTGCAAAATACCTCAAATATTTCTTTCACACTTTAAGGATGTTTCAAATGCCTGGCTAGTGAAGACAGTTTTGTGTGTTTGGTTTTTTTTTCAATAGTTTACTTCACTTTATGGTTTTTGGTTTTAAGAAATGGTTTTAATAAAAATATATGCACTGACATCCAAGGTTTTTTCTAGTATACAATTTAGATACAATCTTCTCCATATAATGGCTTTACTTAATGCCCATCTATAAAAGTCTAGGCCTGGAGCAGGTAAAGAGTGTTCTGTAGAAATAAAAAAATATTATGAGCACTAGTTTTTCTATTATTTTCTTTTGTAGTGTTTAGAAAGATTCATTGTATTATAGTTATTCAATATTCAATTTTTACAATGCCAAGCTGCAGATGGTTAGACTGTGCATTACAGTAAAAAATTCTCTATTCCAGGTTTTTCAAACAAATGTTTCTGTTTCAGGATTTTAAAGTAAGTGAATAATAACCACGTAATCACTGAATAATTTGTCTTGGAAGGAACCTCATGGTATCACCTACTCTAACTCTGGGACACAAGACTGTGCCTTTTTTTGTGCTGTTGCATATTGCAAAACAAGCTCTGGGGTGCTCAGATCGTCAGAAGATCTAGACCGAGGAGGAGAATGAGAAATGGCAAAAGAGAAATGCAGAAGAGGAGGATGAAAAAGAGCCCAGTGACCTGTTGTTACATGTAGATGCATCCTAACCTGTCTCGGGATTTCCATTGCAAACTTTCACAAAACCTTCAGAGGTCTGGGTACATTGAGGATATCAGCCTATATCTCGTGCCAAATGAGACTCTTATAGGTGAGGTTTCCTAGCATTTTTCTAAGTTTTCAAGGGGGAGCTAACAAGAACGCAGGAAGCTGTGATTTCAAAGATGTTTTTGGTAGAATATGGTAAACCAACTAAAGCGGAGATGGCTTTAAAAAATTACCAGACCTTTGTTTAAAATGCACTTCTGAAAGCATTATCATCATTAAAACTTGTCAGAAAAAGGATGTACTGCAAAAATACACGTGACATTCCAAGTGGATTGGCTACTTTAAAGAAGCTGTGATTTAATGTATTGTCACTGTTAACTGGTGTTTAACCTAGGTGCTCACTGGAGAGCAGAGGGATTCAATATCATTTAAAAGATGGTTTAGAACAGCAATAACTTTTGCACACACATCATTTAGCATCAGCCAAGAGAGTTTATAATGTCCTTCCTACATCTGTGTAGTTTTCAGAATAAAAGTGGAAAAAGCTTTTGGCAAAAACAAGCAATAAAAAATCTCCCTTGCTATATAGCAAATAAACAGAAAAGGACTTTATATGAGGATGCATACCTACTACTGCTTTTCAACCAAGTAGCCTAGCTTTTGCCCACTACAAAGCTTGCATGACTTGTGTTTTGATATCACAAATATTGACATCCTGATCAAAGTAATTGGACTGTATTCTGCCCGGTTGTGGCTGTTATCAGAGAGCAAAGCCTACTTTTCATTGATTCCTTCTGATTTCATGCCAATATGAAGGCATGACAGAAATAATGACAATGCAGCGTATTTTTATTTTGAAAAGAACAATCTGTCCACTCTTGTTCCCTCTGGGCTGAAATAGCAACCAGCACATCCAAATAGAGGGGAGAAGATGGCATCAAATGAGTTTACGTGTTAAATGGCATTTTATTTTGTCAGATTCCTCCATAAGTCATTAACTATTGTATTCTCTCTCACAGTTAGTAGCCTGGTCCCTGCAAAGAAATTATATGCCTATTCTGAGAAGGAAAATGAAAGCTGAGTTACACATATATTCAAAAATTGCATGAAATATTTATTTTCCATATTTTATATAAAACATAGAAACCACTGTGGGTGTTTGTCATACACATGAATGCAGAAGTTGGAAGAATTACTGTATCTAAATCCCAAATCAAACCTAGTTCTTTCAAATGCTACTCTTCCCTTTTAATTCTTTAAAACACTACTCTTTCCTTTTAATTTAATTAAATACAAGCTTTATCACTCCCCTATGAGTCAAGATAATTAAAGAAAGACCCATATTTGTCAGTGAATCTCAGAAATGTTCTAATGAGTGAATAAGAATCATTTGTAATTAACATGCTAATTGCTTGTATGCAAATGGCCTGTTGTTCAAGTGGTTTAAAAAGTGCTTGAAAACAGTTTGTTTGCCTTCCCTCTTAAGCAGACTAAACATTCCCACTTGTAGTCTTATTTACATTATTAATTTGCTTAGCAAATATTTTTTTAATAGCTAGTGCCAATAGAAGGAGTGGAAGCCTTGTTTGGAGAGCTCTTGTGAAGAGTGCTATTTTCTTCAGTTCAAGCAGATGAGCAGACTGAAATGTGAGGTTTTCAGGCACATAATAGACCCTTGGCTTATCAAAGCCTCTTATCTGATTGGAAAAAAAATCAAAGGTAAACTTCACAGCTCATGGAATTAAAAGACAAATGAGATGTCATAATTATCAAAGTGGCTAATTTAGAAAATTAAGCCATTCACATAGGTGACATAATTGCTTGTCACAATCACTCTTTTTCTCATTAGCCCTCTCTTCAGTACCTACCATACAGTAGAACATTCTTTAGCCTTGGAAAATATTGCCTATACTGTAATCCCTTAATAGCATAGCCCCTGAAATTAGTGCAAAAATATACTTAATATCTTCATTGATGTGATATATTTGCATGATTCTCTGTTTGATCATGTCTCACATTGTAAAATCTAGTATTTTGAATTTGGAGTATTTTATCGGGGTTTTTTTTCTTCTTTTAAAATTACACAATTTAAAATTAATCATCTAATTATGATGGAGGACTTAATATGTCAACATGCCATATGCAAATTCTTTTGACAGGATTAAATTTCCATCTCATAAGGCAGTTTTAACATATAAGTATTATGAGGTATTTAACCATTGAGGCTAGAAGATTAAATTGTCCTAAATCGTGGATGTATAGGAAAAATACTTTATCCTCTATAGAGTAATGCATATTTCTAATATTTTATGTTGCTTTCAGTCAGTTTAAAATAATACCCAAAATAATATTCTTTATAAGAAAGTAATTTTCAGGAAGTAGGTGCACTTCCCTGACAATCACATTGTTTATGAGTCAGCAAGTACAAAAATTATTAATGACAATTTCTAAGAAAGGAAATGAGTCTGGTTTGCTATGCGGGTTTCAAGGCATGACATTGTAAATGGGCAAGGTTAAACATTTTGGATTAAAAACATGACTGTGAGATTGATTAGGGTCCTACAGTCTTGTAAAGTTGGTAGAACATAGCTGACATGACTTATAGTTTGCTGAATTCAGAGAGATTACATTGATGTCATTCATTTGAAGAGGTAGTTCATCCTGGATGCATACAGTGAAGCTGTCATCTGTGCGTTTCACAAATATTCATGTGACTAACATGTTTTGATTAGACTAACACTGAACCACACCATTGAATGGGTCATGTGTCTGAAGCACTGTGACAAAGTCTGTGTTAAAAAAACACAGAACAAAAACTGGAAATAAAATAAAGCCAAAATCCCTGCCTAATATTTAAAGCTTTCTGTGTGCCACTCCTCTGAATATTTGGCATACTTGACATATGGAGTACTGAAGCTCATATCTTATAGCAAGCAATTAGGCTTCTGCCTATAATAAAAGAAAGTTAATATATCATTAGCTCAATTATAAACAGTACTGACTTTGGTCTGTATGAACAGACTCCTTTACAGTTTGCATGAATGTGCTTATTTAGAAACAAGGTCCATCCTGCCCTTTATTCTCCACCCATGGCTGGGCAGGACTGCAACCCAGTACTCCCAGAAGGGAATTTACTTCAGCTCACAATTCCTTGAAAGTGAATGGATAGCAAGAGGTTCTATTTCCAAAATAAAGGACTTTCTTCAATAGACTGCAGTAGTCTTCAGAACATCTCCTTATTTTAGAAAATTATGTTAGGACTGATGATTCTGAGTTTATTGAGCCTGACAACACTCCAGTTATGCTTCCTTGGCTCATTGCAGAGGTAGTCACTCCATTTAAGCCTTCCTACCCAGAAGGCATAGAAGGTGTTCCAGTCCCATTTCTTTCACAAAAAAATTGTTGACACCAACTCTTTTCCCCAATCTTCTCTATACTTTCCTACCCTCTCACTAGGATTGTTTTTTCCTGAGTCCTTCAGTTTGTTCACAACAAAGAAGGCAAGCATTCTAAACCAACATTTTAAACACATTCCCACTGTTCATATGCAAAAAGAGCTATTAACAGGTCCATACAAAAGTAGCAAAAACCACTTGCACATAAAAACATTTGGTTTAATTTCCTCTCAGCTATAGAAGTGCTCTGACTTTCCCACCCTTTTTTTATCCTTCATCCTTTTGATCCCCACCGTCTCATCTCCTCCCTAACTTCAGTTTCTCTTTTCATGCCCAGGGCATTCCCTTTTTAATTTAG
The DNA here is from genome assembly GCF_000277835.1 of Geospiza fortis. Taxonomy (NCBI): domain Eukaryota; kingdom Metazoa; phylum Chordata; class Aves; order Passeriformes; family Thraupidae; genus Geospiza; species Geospiza fortis. Next base: position 5,822,069 of record NW_005054333.1, on the reverse strand, counting down.
ACTCCTTGGCCTAGAGAGCCAAGAGATCACTCTCATTTTAAAGAGCTCTATCTAAAGCACTTTTTCTTTATGTTGCTGGTTGCATCTGATGCCTTGAGAGGCTGCCTAGAACAGAGGCTAGAGAGTGTTAAAGGAATAAAGTAGATATTTATTAGAAAGGCCTTCAAAGGATACACCTTGGGCAGGACAAGAGCCCAGCCATGGCTACACCCAAGATGGATGATGGGTCACAAGTTTTCATGCTTTTGTAAGTTTTGATCCATTTACATACTAGCGTTAATTGTCCAATTATAGCTTCAGGTTATGAAGTCCCATCCTCCCAGATTGCTCCCATCAATTAGCTGCAACAGTGTCCTTGGTTCTCAGGCTGGAAAAGGATTGTTTTGTCTAACTAAACTGCGAAGAGAACTTGCTAACACTTTATATATATGAAGTTCAGACTTACGTAGTAATGCACTTCAAAATCTGGAAAATATGAAAGCTAAAATTTAAGGCATCACATCCAGCTCTGCTCTCAATCCCCAGGGATTAACCTGACGTGTTAAATCTCACGACAGGTAATATCTACAGCTACCTCTGAACCATGACTTGCTCAGTCTTTTGTCATGCTTGTTGTTTTCCAAGGCACTTATCCCGTGCTAACAATTTTTTTCTTGTCTTCTGGCTGCCTCTGGTTAACATATGTAAGAGGTGACACAGACCCTGTCAGAAAATTTTAACATTCATGGTTATAGGTACATGAAAGGTTCATAAAGACAGAACTTGTAAGTTATGCATAAATTTCCTGACTGCCTCATGGCAGAATTAATATCAAGTATCTACTGTTTTTCTAGAAGACATTTTCTCACAATAAATATTTTACATCTGTATCTGTCTGGTTTGAGGGAGAAGAAAAGGAGGTTGAAGATACAAGGCTGTTCTATAATTCTTCCATCATCTGTCATGAGGAGGGTAAGGTTCTGATCTCATTTATTGCGTTGGAAACTCCTGAGACAATTTTTTGAAGCAGCTCAGCCTCTACTGATTTAACAGGTTGTGGACACTGGTCAGCTATTTTAGGTTTGAAGATATCAACACTGACCTTCAGAAGTGTCGCTTTATTCAATGGACAGGCACCAAATGGTGATGTGACAGACAGAAGTGGCAGTCAGCCACCATAGGAAGCAAAAAGCATCTAAACATCTTGCTTTGACATAGCTTTCAGTACTGGGAACAACCTTCCTTATTCAGTTTAAAAAGAAAAGCTGACTTGGAACCTCTGCAAATGTCTTACAAAGCAATCAGGCCTAAATAATCAGTAACAGCACCCTTTGTGATTTGGTGACTTGTTTTGATCCCATTCCCATAATAATTTTGCATCAAAAAATTTCATTTACATGGCGCTGAGGTTGTGATTTCAGTAGAAGATTGATATTACCTTCATAAGAGTGCATGTAAACTGAAGATTAAACAAGTAAATTGTTATATCTGTCTTTTTAGGGTAAAAACATAAATGTATTTTATGGAGAACACAGAATTATCAGCTAAGAAAACAAAGACTAGTGTGAAACAGCTGCAAATGGTGACTGATCATCATTATGCTAATCCTAATAGTATTGTTCCCAAATATGCATTGCTGTCTCTCAGAGGCCATGTTTAATGCTAAATAGCCTCCAGTTTATTAACAGGTTAATTCAGGAACTCATCTTGTGAGAGAGCTGATTTCAAGAACTGGACTACCTCCATGTGTACCTGTATGATAGTTTATGTGGTGATAATATCAAAAGAATAAGCTGTCTCATGCTGGCTGCTAAAGGAAAAAATTGTATTAATCTTGGGTGTCTCTGACTTGGCTAACTCATGCTTGCAGTTCTATATTCCACGCTTAATCATTCATGCTCAATACTTCTTGCAATGCTTTTGAAATAGAACTGCCTACAACCAAAAGCAAACCTTTGTCCCTTTTCCTTTATTTGCTGATCAAAATATTTAGGGTGTTTAAAAGTTATGCCATACACCTGACTCAGCAGCTGGCCTTTCAGGGCTCTCTCTGCTATCTTCTCCCTTCTCTTAACAAGTATTTTTAAATTACTGAGCTAAGTCTACTGCCCTTTATTGTAGCATATATCTAAACTAACTTTACAATGCTTTGCACTGGTTTAGTGTCCTTTGACTTCCTGAAATTATTGAACACAAGCATAGCAACAGTATTTGGAGAGAATGATTACTCAGTCCCATAGCAGTTAATCTCATAAAAAAAATGGCAAAACCACTTTCCATGAAATTTTTGAATGTAATCTCCTAAGAAAGTCATAAAATAGGAATGAAAGAGAGACTTAAATGAGTAATAGAAGAAAGGTGGAAAACAGAGGGCCTGTGGAATCCATTTAATGACATTGGAGACTTGGGCGTGCTGAGGTACAACTCATTAGCGTTGTGATTACTGCGACTGAAATGGTCGTAAGGCTGGACAGATTCATATTTCTGAAGGGACTGGAGCTTCAGACAAGGCTGAGGAGCTCAAATGTCACTTATTTCCCAGTGAAGGTTCACCCAACAGGTCAGAGTGACTAATAGACCTTATCTCTAAGTTAATCAAAGTAAACAATGGACAGATTTTAGCTCAGACTGCTGCAATAGCACAAGGAGCAATGATTTTAAACAAACAGAGTATCAATTTAAATTAGATGAGAAGAATTTCATTTATGATGAAGGTGGTGGAACACTGGAACAGATTGCCCAGAGTGGAGGTGGATGCCACATCTCTGAAAAATCCCTGGAAACATTCACCATCAGCTTGGATGGGGCTCTGAGCAACCTGATCTAGTTGAACATGTCCCTGCTCATTGCAGGGAAATTGGATTAGATCTTTGGAGGACCCTTCCAACCCAAACTGTTCTGGGTTCTGTGATAAGCAAAGTACTCAGGAGGAGAAGCTGGAGAGCCACATAGTTCCTAAAAGCTTCTAGGTGCATAAGGCAGCTGAAAAAAACAGAGAAAGCTTCTATCACGAGGACTGCTATATATTTGACTCCTCTGCTGTTTTTCAGCTTTTTACCAGCTACTACTCAATTGCTTGGGATATTTTGACTTTTCTTACTAGATAAGTTTCCTTTGCATACAATTTTTATACCCCGTTTGTTTATTATGGGTAAAGTACAACACTCATGCTAAAGTGGTTCAGACTAGTAACAATCAAATTTCCCACAGGCTGCTGATCTAGACCTCCTGTCTTTTGATATTCTATTCTCTGTTGGCAAAATGTCTCAAACATCTCAGCAGTCAGCAAGAGTCTGGAAGCAGGTGTCGATTTTCACCTCTTCTAGTGTCAGAAATTATCGTCTAGATGGCATGTTGTCTATAGAGCTGAAGTTAAACTGAGAGTTGGCATTTTTCTCTTCCACTAGACCTGCAGCAAGACAAGGTCAGTTGGAGGAATACTTACACCACATGTGCTGATTCTAGGTGAGGAAGCTTAGCTTCACAGGCAGAACTGCTTAAAGACCCAAAAAGCGAAAAGTAGCTCTGGTTTATAGTCCTGTGGTTAAGGCAGGGAGGGAAGGAGACTCACTGAATGCTGAGTGAGACAGACATGAAAAGCACCTGTGGAGACCCCAAAGCAGCTAAAAAGCTAACTAAAAGTACAGTGCCTCCTCTTCATAATTTCCCAGAGTCCAGAAGAGGACACTGGACAAACTTCCTGATGAATAGGACCACTTTTGGAACCGTGCAAAAATGTGTCCTTGGCACTGCACAAATGAGACAGACATGTCTTCTGTGTAAATACTGTTCTCTGGTCTTTATTTTGACATTTACTCCAGTTTAATCAACTAGGTTTTAAAGCACATTTGCTTTGATTAAAACTGGGATTGGCCTTGCAATAAAGATGGTCTCTCTAGTGGCTCATTTTGGAAACCCCCTGAACAGTGATCAGATATATTTATGATGCCCTTTAGCTGCATGTTTGATTTCCCTGACATAAAAAGAGGGGGAGGAAAAAAAAAAGGAAAAGCTGCTGACTCTTTAAAGGTTTCTGGGGTTGTTATTGCTGGCCTGCAGCCACACATTCTCTTACATGGTGGATCAAAGACATCAACACTGTAAGAGTCAGTCAGTACAACACAGGCACTACTTAAACATATTGCTCAAAACATTCCTTTTTGTTTCTTTAAAAGGTCACATTCTGAAAACAGTTTATCTTATTACTCAAATGAAACAGTAATTTTATGTTCTCTGACATGTTGAATTTTTTTCCTGAGGAAAAAAAAAGCCAGCTTTGATAGCATCCTAACCATTAGCTAATAAAATAGTTACATACCTAATGTTTTATTAATGTCTTTGTTGTAGTTACACACACGTATTTTTTTTATTCCCTTGTTCATTTTCAATGTTATGGTGTGGAAAGCTGGAGACCATAAAGAGTTAAATCACAGTCTATGCTGGGTCCTTATTTAGAAGGAAAAGGTAGTTGTTTTGATGTAGGTCTCTTAGCAACTAAAAATTTAGCTCTTTGCTTATTATGGAATACTTCAATTTTGAAGGAAAGAATTCACATTTCTCATCTCCTTGTCTTGTCCATCTGCCTTGATGCAGTCTAAAACAAAATAAAAAAAAAGTTGTTTCCAAATATGAGTTACAATATTCTTGAATGACAAGAAAATCTCAATACTCACTATTAAGAGAGGATTGTTTAAAGGAACACTGCCTCCAATATCTAGCGTTTTCAAAAAAAAAAACAAAAACAAAAAAAAACTTTTGTTGCTAAATAAATGTTACAGTTTTGTAGTGATTTAGTTTAAGATACTATTTTTAAAGGATGATTGATAAAGATAAGAAAAGCAAAGCGTCTTAGTGCACAGAATTATACGGTTAAGACAATAAACAAAATATTTTCTTTCGAGCCTTCAAATAGGTTAGAGTACTGGCATATTTAAACAATTGATGGAATTTTGTTCCAAATGGAATCCTGTGTCAGAGCTAAAGTATCATCTTGGTGTTGTAAAGACTGTTTCTGTGCTTGAATGCAGTGTTTTGATATAAAACTAATATTTAATTTTGCAGGAAAACCACACATATCAATTGAATAATAAAACCCAGAATGTAAGTTATACTTCCATTAAGTTGAGATGACCTAACAGTTTTTCCAGCAGGAGAAAGAAAAGTATAATTTTGTGTAAATGAAGATAGCTTATGAAAAAATCCACCAAATATGAGACCAGAATTTCGATCTTCATCAGTGTTTTCTGAGGATCCAGATAGGATCAGGAGGTCTTGACTGAAGTAACTAATCCCAAATACACTCAAATGGTGGAGAAACTGAGGAAAAGAAGGTCATGTGCAGGTATTCATTACCTTGTCTGCAATACAGTTGTCACTTGTACAGAGAAGGGTGTCTGGGTACCTGCTTCATGGGCTTTAAGCAACAAAACTTATCTGTTAGATCTAACTTATCTGTTAGATCTATCCAGTTTGTGCTTGGGCCAAAGAAAAGCAGCCTGCTGCAGCCTTGCCAAGAGGAGGACAGTTCAGTCAGAAATAGAGGTGGTGGGGGCTATGGCTTGATTTTATATTCTACCTTTTCCTAAGCTGACAAAATGGAAGGAAAATTCCAGCTGACTGTATGGCATTTTTTTGAACAGACAAGTAAATATTTATATACAATATAAGTTGGATGTTTGCATTTTAATACTGAAAACATTATATTCTAGGCTTAATAAATTTATGATAAAAATAAAAATATGAGTCTGCCTCTGGTCATGTGTAAATTTATGGTGCCTGCATGCTTGATCAAGTAAACATTTACCTGTGTGACCACAGTTAGTCCCAGTTGTCCATTAATTTCATACCCTTGGAGGCAAAAAACTGACATATGTAGAGTTTTAAGAGCAGGGTCTAGCGTTGATGTTCACACTGACCTGCTGCTGTTCAGAATGTCAGGGCACAAACATGATCAGTGGGATAGAACACCTCTCTTATGAGGAAAGACTGAGACAGATGGGGCTGTACAGCACAGAGAAGAGCTCCAAGCAGATCTTACAGCACCTTCCAGTACCTCAAGAGGGTTTACACAAAAAGGAGGAAGAGGAACTTGGAATGTGGGCAGATAGTGACATGACAAGAGGCAATAGTTTAAAACTGTAGGAGTGTAAGTTTAGATTAGCTACAAGGAATAAATTCTTTACTCAGAGGGTGTGCAAGTACTGGAAATGTTGAATAGCGAGGCTGTGGATTTCCGTCCCTGGAAGCATTCAAGGCCAGGTTGGATGGGGCTCTGAGCAACCTGATCGAATACAAGGTGTTCTCATCCATGGTAGGTTAGCTGGTACTAGATGACTTTTTGGATGGCCCTTCAACCCAAAACATTCTATGATTCTAAACATTAGCCGATAAGAAGAATAATACATGAACATATTACTGGAATTTTTATTATTACAGTATCTGCTCCTTTTTATTAGAGGATATTATGACTATATTGTTAGATTTTTCCATTAATGAACAGTTTTAAGTAGATTAAGACTTTCTTGGGATCAGAAAAGAAACACTTAATTGTACTAGCACTCCTGAAATTTTCATATTACCTTTCTAGAAAACTTATTTCATAATATTAAAGCAACATTGAAATTGGTTGACGTATTTGAAGAATTACATGATATTACAGAAATCAATAGATGCCATAATGACAGCTTCACACTGCATTTCTCTCGAGACACATTTTCAGAGTGAGCTTGTGAAGATTGCATTTCTTCCCTTTTGGCATTAATTTAGCCATTTGCATGAAAAATCAAGGCCTTCCAGAGTTCCATCTCCCTTACAATTATTTGTTTTGGTTTGTATATTAGAGATATGGACTCTGGGTTATATTCCTGAAAGAAGAAACATCTAATGGTAGTTTTTTTCCTAATGATATACCTTAATGAGATCAGGACAATATGTGCTGAGTTTGAAAGGTACAGGAAAGACTGAAATTCCTAATAAAAAGGGAAAATCAAACCAGGAATTTCTCTTAAGTCATGCTATTTTCTGCTCCAATTGAAGGATTGCTTGTGGAACATGGCAATACTCACGTGACGTCTCCAAGTTTGAAAAGTCAGACTGTCAACACACAGGTGTAGTTGTGTGTAAAGCCATTGATCTCCTTTGCAACGGAATCCTAACATTTCATATTTAATAAGGATTAGTCTACCCTGAGGCAGGAAAGCAAAATCTGGTTTTCCCAATTGTTTTGGTTTAGGAATGGTACTCTGCAATTTCATGATCCCACTGAGACTCTCCAAACCACACTGCCACTCTCTTGATCCCCCATTTTCCCTCCCCTTCCCCCTGCAGTGGGAGGAGAATAGAGGGCACAAAAGGTAAAGATCACAGGTTGAAATAAGAATAATTTACTGGAAACACCAATGAGATAAGAGAACAAACAGTAACAGCCACACAATATTAATTAGAATGTATACAAAAGAGAGAGGCATTCACATGCCTCTAGGTTTCTGTTACTGAAACATTTGAGGCATCTTAGCAGACAGAAAAACAGTCTAGGAAACCTCACTCCAAATAGTACTGTGTTGGACTACATTTAGAATTAACTAATTAGAAATTTGAAAGCCCAAAGCACTCTTACAATGCTAAATTTCATATAATGACCCTTCCTGATGACCAAGCCTCAATTGATTTCAGGGAATTCCTAGGACAAAGTGGGTTCTCAGAGTTTTAATCCTTCACCTAAATCATGGAAATTTAGCTAATACTATAAAAGCAGGAATTTCAAGTTGACTTTGGGTGCAGCATCAGCATGTTTTTGCTGCCATATTTGTAAAGCTCCTTTCTTCTTGCTAATAGACTAAATTACAAGCCTATGTGGTTGAAACCTGGGACATCCCTGCACCTTCCCATGTCTTTGTTGGTTAATTTTACAAGGAAACACATTCAGTGTCTGATTAACTGGTCGTTAATCATTGATGAGTGTGAAACTCATTCTTCTAGTAGTGCATTGCCTCCCCTATTTCATGTGTAACAATAATATTCTAAATCCTGACACAGCTGAAGTATAGACAATTTGTATATGTCCATATAAGTAGAGATACACATGCTAAAGACGAGCCTGTTGTTTATGTGGTAGAACTAGCAATGAGTTATGGCTCCTAAGAAACAGAATGTCATGTTTCTTTCTCCAAAGAATGGGATTGGCGCAGACCTTTGTACTACAGGAACCTATTTCTCATGAAATGAAAATGGATAATTTACAGCATTCCTAATCACACAGAAAATGCCTTGTGTGAAATGCCCCGTATGTGTTAAGAGATTATGGATTTGATAGTGTCAATCTATGAACAGGTACAAATAATATAGTGACTCGGTTCAAGGGCTTTACACAGAGAGAGAAAATTAAAAAAAAAGGCACAAATGCCGTAAGATAAAACCTTGTTATATGCCCAATTTGGAGTGAATAGGGTTTTACATGACAGAAGCTTAAAAAGGTTTTCATTTAGAAATTCATGAGAGGTTTCAAGAAAAGACTAAAACATATTTCAGTATTAATGTACTAAATTGAAGTTGGAATTTAAGTAAAATTATGGAATTATGTTATTTCCCTTTTGATTTGCCTTATTAAATGGCAGACTTCCTCTTACACAGATGAAAGACTTCCCAGCATTTGATTCGGAGTGAACAAGATTTAATATTCAGCATAAAGACTGTGAGAATTTCTGACTATTTCTAGTTCAACAGCCACACTTCCCTCATTTCAACTGAGACTTTTTTTTTTCCTGATTTGTGGTTCACTCAAATTGTAACCTCTGTGAAAACAGGAATGGGAAATATTTCATTCAGGCTAAAATAGATGTGGACATAAGCTCACACAAGACACAAGATCTCCCAAGGAAACCATGCCAGTTCTAAGCCCAACATTGTTCTGACATTATAATAAATTCTGAAGCTATTTAGTTGTATCCAGAATTTCCAAGTTAATAAGAAATATTTTCTTCAAACCACCCACAGTGGCTTTATACACAGCCCTACTCACTGTGGGTAGATCTCATTCATACCACAGACGAAAATGGATAGATTCAAAGACCATTTATGCTTTGAAAATCTCAGTCAGTGCATTTGATTCATTTCATGAAGCCTTTTGTTTTACTGCCCTCCACCTCAGAAAACAGCTGTGAAGCCAGTCAGCTGTGAGTGGGTTAGCTATTAGCAAAAGCCTTCTAAAGGTAAGCATTAATATTGTACATGGTAATATTGGTACAAACATTGAGTAGAAAGTGAAGGAGAGGGGAAATAAATTAACTGACATCAAGATCAACTGGTTTTGATCTTGATGAGTTTATGAAATGAATTACAATTCTTCATTTGCAAGATTGTTTAAGATCAATCTTTCTGGACATAATTACCATGTGATTAATATGAATAAACTAACTAGAAAAACAGACATGATAATTTCCTTTCATTCTATTACATGGATGATCATTGTTTCAATGTCAAACAAAATTAAGCTTTGGCCTTAAAAAACTACATAGCAATCTTGGGATTCATTTAGGATGATAATTTTATGGGATTTGTTTGGCTGATGGTTCATTTTAAATACTGTCATGTGCATCTTTAATATCTTCTGAAAACCTTGATGACAAATATCAACACTAGGCTGTGCTTTAATACTGTCAGATTTTTAATTTCAGAAAGTGTAAACATTGCCAAGTTTTGAAGGTCTGAACCAAGGATACTGACATAATTTTCGAAGGCATGGGTAATACCTCAGCACCTCCCTTCAACATAAAACCCAGAGGTCTGACACAAGCAAACCTCTCTATAATCCACTTCATGCATAACATTTCTGTCTCACATCCTTCCTGATTATTTGTGAATCCACACACCAAGTGGTGTTTTGCATATGAGGTTCAGGTGATGTATTTTACTGCTGATACTGTTTCACCTGTATTTAGTTCCAGTGACATGGAAAACACTGCAGCCAATTGTCCTTATTACAGTCCCTGTGTATTTCTCCCCAGTGCACTTGCACAGGGGAAAGATGTGAGCATGGAGTGTACTTAACTGCCAGGCTGAATGGCTCTGTAATGTAGCTTCAGCATGGCATAAATTAAGCTGTCATTTTTTTGGCAGCAAGTGCAGAGAGGCGATTTTCCTGTACTGTAACATTTGAAACAACAATTTTCTGGCTCCAGTAGTAACTGACAGTTTTGTGTGATACATGCTCAACATTTGTGCTTCAGGGGCTGCAGCTGGAAAAAACCTTTGGGGTAAGGTATTGTCTTTATTAGCAAATAGAGCTTGCCATCACAGAACACTAATATTTCCTAACTCTTTTCAAAGACCCTGTCACACCCTAAAAAATTGTACCTAAAATTTACTAGATTCCATCAAGGCATTTAACTGTGTTGCTTATATGCAAAACACTATTTTTGATAATTAATTCAGACCTATTTTCATTAGGAAGATTGCTTATCCAGAAGGAGCTGGCCACTGGTGTTTTACTGGCAACCTGTACCAAGATGATGGCTTGAAGGACAGCCAGGTTTGGAAATTATCTTGAAATGCTTGGCCAGATTCAGGCTGGTGAGGAAGGAGGATGCTGACAGTACTGGGTGAGGAGGGAAGCAGCCTTTTTCCAGCTCACCACTGACACAGACTCTGAACATGCCCTGCCACAAGCAGTGAGGAAGACTCCTTTTGCTGGCAAGATGTAAGGGTGTATAGAGTCATTTCACAGAGGTGAGAGAGACCATGAAATTAAGAAGTCACCTGCATTAGTAAAAAGATGCTTTATTGAAGGTGTGAATTTTGCAGTGCTGTTTCAGAAGTGTGGTCAATTTTGACATAATTTTTTAAAGGTTCCCGAGACACATTCTGTTTTTCTGGTACAATGGTGAAGTCAAGAGAATTACACTACATTTGCAGTTGTATAAGTCGAGGTAGGAATCAGCTCAGTATAGGATATGTCACATATTGCTAATAAATATTTGCAGTGCTCCTTAAGCATTCAGATATTTTGACACCTGTGTGTTCCTTCACTACTTCCAAGCTGAATTATGGCTGTGGCTGCTGGCAGGGGTCCTGGTAGCCCTTGAGAGAAGACTTCACTATATCCTGCCAGTCACTCATTGTTGTCCATTTCAAATATTTTAGCCATGAAACTCACACTTTTAAGTCATTTCTTCAATGTCTAAGTTCATGCTGGTGTTGACTTTGAGATCTGGCTCTTTAAAGCACTACTGAATCTAGACATAAAAACTGCATAAAAATCCACATGCTTTCTTTGTCCCTCCTGTTCCCACTTTGTTTCCACACTTCAGTCAGTTTCCCAAAACTATGAGATTTGAATGGCCAGTTCCCACAGGAATCAACAGCATTCTAGTGATGCTTTGGAAAGGATGGGCTTCAGCACCTCTGTGCACAGAAGTATTTGATCTTTGCCTGTTTGGGTCAAAGGAGGAGGGAAAAGGGGAAAATATGTTTTAAAACATTCATCAATGAGCTCAATTTATGGGATTGCTGCTGTCAAGAAAGAGAAGTTACCTCCACTGATTTTTAAGTGAGATCTAAATACACTGCTGCCTTGTCATGTTTCTGTAGTTCTCCTTTGTGTTTGTGTGATTTAAGATATAGTAATATAAATTGGCACCTGATTTTTATTGTATATGCATTCAGTTTTATTGACATAACTGTGAGTTCTTTCATCATAGACCCAGGTTTTAGAAGTTTAAAACTCAGCCATAGAAATAATTTTGATAAAGGCTTTGCAGTCACATTTCTTTAAAAATCCTGTGTTTTCCTTTGTTCCCCAAAACCCAAATTTTGCTTTATCATATGTATTCTATATCCAGTAAATCATGTGAGTGGTACAAAACCAGGCAGGGAGCACCTCTACCTCCTGAAGCCTGGAGAAAGCTGCTTAAACTTACAAAGTTCTTAGTGAATTAAGGCAGTATGATGCACCCACCAGTATTGCATTTTTCATGTATGTGAAGTATTGTTTTTCACAAGACAATCTGATTTGTGATCTTTGGGCCTCTAAATTCTGATAAATTCTGATTCTGTCTATGAATGGTTATATATTCTGTACCTTAAATGATGAAAAACATATTTTTCCGTCAGGTGTAAGTACCGTAGTACATCCAAATTTGAGGTTCTGGCATGAGCTACACAAGTAAGAAAAGTGGATATCCAAGATTAACTGGGTTTTAGGTTGATCCAATAGGCTTGAACTGGAATAATTTTAAAGAATGAGAGGTGCTTGCACCAAGGGAACAGCCAAGTATGTGCATTCTATACACACACATACTTTCCTTCCAAAAGAAACATATGGATGATGCCCACAGAAATAACGTTAACATGGGAACTTAGACTCCAGCAACATAAGTTTTGCATTTCAATGCATTAACTGTAGCTTTACTTAAAGTTATTGCACTAATTAATATTTGTTCTTGTCTCTGAAATACGAACAAAATCTGTTTGCCCAGTCTAGAATATCAGATTATGCTGCAGATGCTTTTATGGGAAGTTTTAATATAAATCTGTCTAATGCACAACCTTCTACATTTCTATAGCTCTGATTCTCAAGAATAATATTTCCAAAATTCCTGTTGTGCACCCATATTATTATTATTCCATTTTCTTTTAACTGGTGTCTCTAACCAGGGAGTCAAAGTGTGCTGGTTTAAGCTGAATTGCCAAGTATCTGCTATTTTCCCCCATATGATCAGCACTGCTGGGCTCTAGTATTTCCATGCTTTGTCAATGTTAGTGTAACAGCAAATGATGAAGATGCCCTTTGGCAGGAAACACTGCTAGCCCTTAATAATAAACAATTTTTGCACCTCAAATGGCTTCTATACATAAGCAAGTTTAGTCAACCCCTGAAGAGAACCTGTACCTTCTCATTACAGGGCAGCAGTAGTGAGAAAGCAATTCACCCAGCTGTAGGGTTTGCAATCACCCATATTTTCTGCTATGAGTAAATAACCCCAATTGATTTAATCATAAAAGAATAACAGGAAAACTACATTGATTTCCAAATCCCTAATGTGAACATCAGAATATATTGACTAAGTAGCATGTAAAAAGGTTTTATCCATTTGTATGAACTGAAGAAATATCAATATTTGATCATTACTCTAACAAAAAATTACAACAATTTGCAGCCATCTCAAAATGGACTGAAGTTGCATTATGCTGTGCTATGGTTCAGTCTGCAGGATGAAGGTGATAATGCTCCATTGTATTCATAGGCCAAGAAGAGACAAATCCATATTTCAGGCAAATGCACCTCTTATTTATTGTTATAGGCTACTTACATAAACCTATAGAGCTGGTAAATAATATAGAATTGTTTTTATTAAAGAAACCAGCTAGCAATAGAAGATGTTAGTCCTATAACTGTGCTCACCACAACAAATGATCAGTGCTACTCAAACCAACCTATGTCAGAACAGCAAAATAAGAATGTAACAGTTTTTTTTAAAAAATACAATGCTTTCCTTGTGGAGATGCCAAAAATATTTTGGCTCATAAAATAACCTTAAATTTATCTTAATTTGCAGTGAAAGACTAAGGACCAAAATTTGCTTAAAAGTTCTAATGAAGTGATACTACCTTGACAAAGCTAACCAGACCACTCAATTTGTTCTGTTGGCTTTTATAGGTTTTGGTTTTATATTTAGGGTGGATGTCAGGGTTGTAGTGGTCTTTAGTGCAGGTAGTCACCTGGAAAGGAGAGCAGAAAGAACTCTGTGGCCATCCAGCTCTTTGCAACTGCTGGGGAAGGAGAAATCCTAAACTGCAAAGACAGTGGCATCCTATCCGATTGAAATTTTATTCATGCTGTCAAAGACAAGTTTCACATGGAGTGAAAATCCTACAATTTCACACTGGCTTTTTTCTGGAAGATCTAATGGGCCCAGCTACACCAGTGATACAGTGAGCTGGTTGAGGATCTCTTCGGTGGAAATTTGCTTTGTATCTACAGGAATCTGGGGACAAGTGTTTGAACGTGCCACTGATGATTTCTCCCTTGGTGGAAGTGGGGTTGGAGTCCCACACATGGGCACCATGCAGAGGAACCTCCCTGAGAGGCAGAGCCAATGTCCTCCAGCAGCAAGCGCTCTAGGCAGGCACAGGACACGCCTGGGACCAGTGGCCAAAGCAAACTTCATTGCCTGTAAAACCATGAGAGTCACAAGGTCCTAGACTCAAAGTGGCTTGTAACAAATCAAGCTCCTTCCCTCTATGCACTTCACCAGTCAGTAGTGTAGGCATTCCTACATCCATCCTCATGATCAATTACAGCTTCGCCAGGGAATTTTGAAGATCACTTAAGAGGCCAAGAAGATTCAGGAAGATTCAGGTGTAGCTAGAACAAGCAAAAAGCACATCTGAGAACACAAAATAGCCAGTAGAGATTATTCCAAACTCCAAAATTTATATCCTTTAGGAACCATCAGAGAATGTGCTCCTCTACTACCAGAATGAGCAACTTGCTCTGAAAACAGACAGATTTCAGGAGCAGGTTGACAATACAGCTAATCTAAGATGAAAACTTCTTGGAAGGATCTTGTGAAATAGGAAAAAAAAGCAAATTGGGAAAATAGTAATCAACCTATTTGGCACATCAAAACAAAAACAGGAGACGTAAGAAGAGAAACTGAGAAATTAGGCGAGCAAAGTCCTGTGAAGTGGCTGAAAATGTACATGTGTTGACACATCTGGAAAATTGCAAGTTCAGTTAGAACTCAGATTTGAAGCCCTTGAAGTCATGGGAAAGGTTATAATTATTTTCATTGAATTTGAATTAATTTTTAAAGCCTCTGCTCAAGAGAAAAAGCATTGCAGCATTAATTAGGAAATCTAGGATCTCACATGTTGGGTACTTTTTAGCTGGACCATTGAAAGTACCTGTCATATCCTCAGTCATTTTTAAAACAGTTGAGATGCATGGTATTTCACAGAGATGTGCAAAATGTCAGGACTTTATAAATTTTTTCAAGTATAAGGCTATAGGTCTATTCATGAACAGGAGAAGGGTTTTTTATTATGGCTCTGTTAGGAGAAAAAAATGAGCATTACTTCATTCAGCAATATCAAACTGCAGTTTTGTTTGTGATGTGGGTGCATGTGCAATTGTCTAGAGAAAGGTAAGCTGGTTACATTTTAATTGTGAGCAACTTTTAATGCAGTAGACACTTGACGAGCTGCAAAAACAAGAAATGTCTGTTGTTCTGTGTAGGTAAGAAAAAAAATCTTATTTTGGTGCTGTTTAATAATCTAAATGTAGTTAATCTAGACTAATACATAATTATTATATTAATATTTGATGGCAAAATAGTAGCTTGAAGGAAACACTCTATATGCTAACCTGTCATCTTTGGATATAGTAAATAAATGGAGTATATAATTGATGGTTGATAGGTATTGAAAGTTAAATAATAATAGCCTTAATAATTCTTTGTCGTTTGGCTATACAGACTTTACCAAGCCAAAGTCTTTGCTGTTTTAGCTAATTCCTTGAGAGGTACCATTCATGCCATATCCAGTTTTGGTCCTTCATCTGTGAAATTAATCTCAGTTTGGAGCAGAGTCTTACGATGGGCAAGTCATGACAATGCTCCATTGGTCATTGAGAAGTAGCATCTTTCTGTGTTACTTTCTCTGTGACTTCAAATATAGCTTTGTTTATTATGGATTGAGATGGTTACATGCTCAATTGCATGTAAAAAGCAAAGATTACAGAATTTGATTGCTACAGACAGTAGAAATTTCAGCTCGCATTTAA
Organism: Geospiza fortis; assembly: GCF_000277835.1. Taxonomy (NCBI): domain Eukaryota; kingdom Metazoa; phylum Chordata; class Aves; order Passeriformes; family Thraupidae; genus Geospiza; species Geospiza fortis. Next base: position 5,806,312 of record NW_005054333.1, on the reverse strand, counting down.
ATATTTCATTTTAAAAGGATAATAAACTCAGATTTCTGAAAAGTATGGAATGAAGAAAACTTTTCAATCTCCAACAGTGAAACTCAAAACTTGTATATTGGAGCTACTTTCTGAATTCTTTGTGGTGAATCAAGTGGCAGAGATGGAGAATTCAGAATGAAAAAGACCTGCTGACCAATTATTTCTTGTCTTGAAAGTAGGCCTTCCCAGAAGAGCAGCAAAGTGCTTTGTCCAGCTGGGATCCACACTGGGATGAGGGGCAAAAATTACAGATTAAGCTGGTGCAGTTAACAGCTCTGCCTTATTTTTGGGAACCACAGTAGCTATAGCATGACCCTTAACATGATTGTGCAGTTGAACTATTTGGAGATGGTTGTGCAGTTACTTACTCTCCATATTTCCTACTGTACTTCTGCCTGGAAATACATTAGCTCCTCTGCACGCATCACTGCAGAAGAACACCAGTCCAGCTGAGATCACTTAGACCAGGTGATTTCAGCGTGAGTCACAGCTGATGGTTTTCCCAGCCAGCATAAGGACTGAACAAGGGCCTGGATTGGGCCCACAAGAACAAATCATGGATGTTTCCATGGCCAATGCCACGGCGAGAAAGGATGCCATTTCAGATGCCCAGTTACAAGAACCATGAAGTCACGCTGTAAATTAATCATCCACTGAAAGGGCAAATGCTCTCTATTGAACCAGAATTTTTTTTGTTCCTTTTTAATCCCATGCAAAGAAACCCAGAATAAGCAAATAAAATTCTGATTTCATCTCTGATCACTACCACTGGACCACCACTGATTTAATGTCCCAATCTTCTTTGAAAAAAATGAAGCATTGAGAAAAAATTTATCATAGCCCTGTTTTAACTTGTCCATTATACAGTGTATAAATTGTATATATTATTACATATGAACTTTTGAAAGTTGTGTTTTTGTAGCTCAGTTTCTAATCTGTTGAATATTAGGTAACAGGTACTCTGTAATTCTTTGAGATTTATATATTAAAAATCCTTGGCAATGAAGTTTGACCCATCACCAGATCCAAATGAAAGTTCTTATTAAAAAAAGTCCCTACTTAGGTACATCTAGGTGATACAAAGCTATTATACTTTTTGTTAAATAAGAGTAATAAAGCATGCTAAAAGACTCTTACACTAATTTCCATGTTTGCTGCACTGTTTTAGTACTGTCATAAACCTGTTAGAGCTTTAACAGAAATACAATCTACTGCAGCGTATTTTATTCCCAGTGTTAAAACAGAAAAGGCAAAATAGGAAGAACAGGGTAAGTCTTCAGTTTTTTTCTCATTAGCTATTCTGAAATATCTGATCATTAATGCATTTCACATTTTCCTTTTTTTTTTTTTTACAGAAACTGTTTTGGCAGCTGGAACACCTCACATTTATTCTTGGACTCTGGGTATGGGAGCTAGAGCAGCAGACTGCCGACAGGACTCATTGCTGTGTCTGAGCCAC
>NW_005054333.1:5763355-5804808 GCF_000277835.1 Geospiza fortis | reverse complement strand
TTTTCTAAATGAGAATTTGCTTTTTAATTAACAGGCAAACAAACAAAGAAGGAGGCTGTTTGTTCTAGGACAAGGAGCACCTGTTTGTCAGCATCCTAGGACAGCTGGTGCAGGGTGGAGAAGAAAGAATTTAATGTGGAATTGAGTTGGTTTGCAGATACTGATCTCATGACCCTCGGCAGAGCCTGTGGTCTGGCCTCAGGGAGCCCTTGCACTGGCTCAGGTTTTGGGTAGCATTTCCCACAGTGACATGGAAGCTGCAAGGTCTCCAGTGATCTCTGATCTGCAGGGCAGGACACTTTCCTTCTGCCCTGCTACAGGGTGCCATCTTCCCTGCTGAAGTGGCCCCAGCAGGCTCTGTGTCAGCACGATCTACAGCAGCTATTTGCAATCCAGCTTGAGAGCAGCAGAACTCCTTGGAAGACTGTCAGCAGATGTAATTCTGCAGGTGGTTACTGATCCACACGAGACCTGCAGCACTGAGGCAATGAGGAGCCCCCCACCCAGGAACTGCAATATGCAAACGTGAAAAAAACAGCTCTCCCATCAGCTGATTACAAAAATCCTCTAGGGATGTGCCAATAGCAGAAATCTTCCCAAGATAATTATACTGCCTTACACTGTGCCAGCAGAAAATTGTGGTTTTCATCCAACTCAGAATTTCAGTATTCTGGGTTCTATCAGCAAAAAATTCACTCTAGGACCTCCACCTTCACTTTAGGATTTTTTGTCTGAAGCATTTAGGTGTGGTTCAAGCTCTCTTTTGGAAGGCGTCATTTATGCGGAGTAAAATACCAGTTTACTTGAAGAATCACCACATATTTTAATTATATTTGAACGTGACTCACTATGCACAACTATAAAACAGTTAAACTGACAATAGTTATCCTAAGCATTTATTCCTCAGCACAATCTTGTGCTTCTGTTGCCTCTCTGAGAACATTGTATTGCCCAGAAAACAGAGGTGTAATTTTCACCGAATTTGTTGAATAGCTACTATAGTTACCACACAGGTGATAAATGGGCCATGTGTCCTACAGGAGCGCATCACCAACCTGATGCAGTGACAAAACACTCACTAAGAATGCACCAGTTCAGACTGGATATGACTACAGAGGGTTTTTCTCAGCTCTGACCCCTTCTTACCTCCATCATAGCCATGTCAGCAGAGGTGATGTCAATGTAACCTCGAGGTTTAAAATTTTAAGCACAGTGTCATACTTACATTTATAGTGTTACATATTAAGTGCTAAAGCTAAAGCCCTTACATTGCCATAAAAAACGGTTAGTCTGGAATAAATACTCCCAAGTGTCAAATAAACCAAACCAATACAAAATATCTTGCCTCTAGCATAACTGCATTTGTTATAAAACTTCCAAAAAAAATTGTTTACGTTGGCACAATGTCCCACACCTTATTTTTCTTCAATACATGACTTTGAGGGCAAGATGCTCTTTGAAAAACTGCAATGCACTGATAAAAAAGCAAGTTCGAAACAGGAGAGTGGAGACAAATAAACAAAAAAAGTGTATTTTTCTTCCATAAGTGGTAGCAGTCTGAAGAACCAATCTTTAGCAGACTTATTATTAGCTGGTACACTGTTGAATAGCATCCCCTTATGCAAGCCATTTCAATGACACTTTAAGTGAAAAACCTAAAAAAGAGTGAAGAAACCCGCATTTTACAAGGCTTCTAAGGGCAGATTTTCATTTTACTAGTCATAATCATATGTAACTGTAAATTCAAGAAAATTCATACCAATAACCTTCCTTGGGGAAAAAAGTGCTGGTCTGAGTAAATGCAATTTGAAAATGTTTTCCCTCACTTTGCTTCTACCCTACATTCTATCCTGCTATAGGCGATACAACGTAAAATCTTGTCTAGTAGCGCTATTTATTTTAAAATAACTCAGATCAAATAGGATCTCTTTAATTTGAGAGACAAGTGACAGGATCTCTTGTTGTTTACTTGATGTGTGCTGCTTTTCCTCCTACCTGCTGTTTTCACTTGTTGTAAAAATTCATTCACAGCAGGGAAGCCATTGGCCTTACCTGTCTTTAATTTACGCGCCATTTCAAATTGTGCCATCATTGCAGGTGTGGTCAGGCTTTGTTGAGGCTTCTTTAAAAAAAAGAAAAAAAATTAAAAATTCTGAGCTACCTGCTTGAGTCTGTCAAGAGCCCATTTGTATGCATGCAGCTAATGTGCTAGAAATAAAAGCCACAACCTGTCAAATAAACTCCTGCACCTGTATGAAGCAGTTAAATTGTTCCATCTACCATTATTCTCGGAGATCAAAGGGCCCTCACTGTGAGGGGCTCTGAAGAAATAAAGAAAATGATAGACCTACTTGTCCTTGAGCTAAAAAAGAAGGGGTGGGGGAAAGAAAGAAAAGTGGACCAGTTCAACTACCTGAAGGAGCTTTTGTTTGGCATGGGCACAACATGAAAGCATTCTTTCACATTAAGACCCAAGAGGAAGAAATTCATTCACCCTTATTATAGTGACGTAGCTCTGGCATTGATGTGTTTTTAACCTTGAATAATTGTTGTCTCTAAAGCTCCAAACAAGTTTTATCCTGTCCACAGGTCAGTTTTGTTACAAAGGCCAATTAGTGGTGCTACCTTAGCCTGCAGCAAAAAGCCAAGTAATGGTGGGGCATGCCCCATCCAGAGGTGATGAATAGCCTGTAGAGCTATAATTTGAGAAGGGAGGGGGGGGGGCTTTGAAGCATTTACCTTACATGGAACTCCATTGTCACTGCAGGCTGTTTGATCTTTAAATAATTTACTTAATGATCTCACCATGGGAGCAATTGGCAGAGCAAGATTAGGTTGTAAGGGCCTAATGGACATGGGAAAACTTAAAATTACTAGAAGAGAGGTATGTACAGAATAGATTTTTTTTTCCCCTGTGTGGATTCATGATTTATAAGGGGGGTAAGCTATAAATTATAGTATTTGCTTGATGTGTTCTGGCAGAGGAAACAAGAAGAAATTCTGTGTTTGGTGAATGTTTCAGGGAGTTTTAATCCTTATTCTTTTAATCTTTGTGGTTTTATTTTGCTTCTCCTTAAAAAAAAAAGGCAACCCAGGGAAATTATTGTTTTATAATAGGTTAATAGGTCAGCAATAAAAACCTTTGGCCACTGTGAATAGGCTGTTGTTAAAAGGTCATTGTTAGCATAATATTTCATTTTTGATAAATAAAGGGTTGGAAAGTCTGGGTCCAGAGCTTGTGAATGGGAAAAGTGTAGCATGACCCCTTTTATGCAGTAAATATTGTAAAATATGAATTATTAACTCACTTTGTGATCCCACTTGAAAAGTGTGCACCATTTTGTGGATACAGGATTTGGGATATCCTACAGTATCCTGAAAATAAAGCATTAGTCACCAAGGCCCCCTTTAATTACTGGCAGATAACAATTGTTGCATTCCTGTGATATTACACTCATTTACACATAGAATACTAAAAATACAAAAGTTAATTAGACCTATGGAAGAATTGTAGAAATTTTTATAGAGATCACTGTTTAATCATTTAATATCTGCCTTTGTAGATGGATAGCTTTATGTGAAACTGAAAATAGCCTTATGAAATATTTGAGACATAGTTGCCTAGTATATGCAGTTTCTAAGCCTCTCTATTTTAGGTAATCAAGAGTAAGCATTTAAAATGTCTGTATAAATACAACTAAAATATCAATAGAAATGCAAATAAAAAGGGCAACATTCTTATCTGAATTGTACATATTAGAATATTTTTGAAAACTTCTTACAAGATGAGCAGCTCCTGACCCTGAGTCAGGAAGCAAATGACAGTGTCTCTCATTGGCTTGGATTTATGTGTGACTTTATTACTAAAGCTGATCCCGCATCCTTTGAGAAATTTTGAATCTTCATTCCTTCAAAGTTCCTGCACTTTCAAGTGTTCTTTCTTTTTTTTTTTTTAGTCCTCTCTTTCTCCTTCCAAGCCATACACTGAAAATAGAGAGGATTATGGCTCAGTATATTTCACTGAACTACATGGAAAAAAGGTAACCTGTGAGGAGGGCTGAAAATAGAATAAAACCTCACCACCCTGCAGTTTTACAAAAATACTTCAAAGAAGTAACATCGTCTGCAATAAGTTCTGCAATGGAAGAGTTCCATTGGGACAGAGTTGGAGTATTTAAAGCTGTTGCCTGATGCAGTTTGCTGCCAAATGCCTTCACTGAATATCTAAACTCTGCTCTTACCAGTGTTTGATTAAAACTGGGGTCTTTGTGGAAGTGACTCTTGAAGCATGTTATTGAAAAAATGTTAAAACCTCAAAGTGTCAGATGCCAATGACAACCATGAAAGTTCCTGTCCATCTGCTACTAACATGAGACCTTTGACCTTATGGACTTGGTGTATGTTGTGTTATAGATTGACCCTTCTTTTTTCTTGAATTTTTGATGAACAACAATCTGAAAAAGAATTTGATGCTGTTGAGAACACCTTGATGACAGTATATAAGTATAGGAGCTAGAAGAGGTCCTGAAACACCTCTGTCAGTATAGTCCTGCCCCCACATTTGATACATTCCAGGAGGATTTGGAAGAAAAGAAACGTCAGAACTGGTGCCACAGCTGTGTAAGAGAAAAAACTACTCCTGGTTACTCTAAAAAACACGAAATTACAGCACTGGGGGAAATGTAACGTAGAATGTTGACTTCATTCATTAACATTTGAAAACAATTGGTATTTAGGTCTGAAAGACTAAACTTTTTTTCATTACTTTTTTTTCATTGCAGACACAGTTGTTAATATAAACATGTCAGTTTTACAGTCCCCTCTTCTATTTAATTCATTGCTTATTTGATAAATGATACACACCCCAACCTAGGGGCAAAACCTCAGGGAAGATTTAGTTTGGTTATCAGAAAAATGTTCATCACCCAGAGGGAGGCTGAGCACAGGAACGGGCTCCCCAGGGATGTGGTCACAGCACCAACCTGACAGAGTTCAAGAAGTGTTTGGACAACACACTCTTAGGCACATGGTGTGACATTCGGTATGTCTTGTGCAGGGCCAGGAGATGGACTTCCATGATCCTTGTGGGTCCCTTTCAATTCAGGTTATGCTATAATTCCATGAAAAATAAATCTATAATTAAAAAGTATTTTAAAGTAATATTTAATGTTTAGTATATAGTGAATTGTTCTAAAACTGGAATTATGTGTTTAGCAAGTACAGTCATATTTTTAGACTTTTTATATACATTTCTAACATTTGAATTATGTATAGTGTTGTGTCCCACTCTCCCTCGTACACCACCAAACCTTTTCCTTTCAAATGGACTAAATAAACTTGAAATAATTATGAAATTTTTTGAGCAGTAATGGGTAGGCATCCTAAGTTGAAATCAATTGTGAAGGAGAAAAAAGAATCTATAACTTAAAAAAAGGTAATGCTTTAAGAAACAATTCCTGCCCCATATGAGGGCATGAGATTAGTTATCATTTGTATTGGCAAAAATGATAAAGATGTTACCATTTAGTGCTTTATACGTAAAGTCATGAATGCAAACCCAATATCTTCTTGAATTACCAGATATAAAAGCAGGAAGAGATTAAAAGGGAGAGAGCACACAGATAATGTGCCCAAAGCACAGTCAAACACTGAGCAAGAATGAGTGGAGGGTGTAGAGGAGGATGGAGGCCAACTGCTGTGTTTGTAAGAGGGAGAAGGTTCCACAAAGCAAAGCAAATATAATACCCAGCCCTCAAAGTCATCACAGTTCACCCGCAGATTTATATCTTGGAAACAGCTGGAGCAAACAGAAATCTGCTCCAAACAGATCCTTTTTTTGCTGTCTGACTAATAAAATGTAAGAGCTGCTTGGGAAGAACAGGTACCTTCCAGCAGAGTGCACCACAGAATTGTCCATGGAGTATCCCAGCTTGGGGGAGATATCCAAAAGCAAGATACATCAGACAACCACGTGCATCTAAAGCTCTCTGTGCTTCACTGGCAACATGACTGATTTCTGGTGGTAAATCTCTCCCTGAAATCTTCCCTGAAAAAGGCAGAAAAGGCTGGTAAGGATGGCTTAGTACCTCAGATGTCTCTCTTCCATGTTAGTCTGGCATCTTTTCCTCTGGTTGTTTCAGTTACTTTATGATATTAATGGAGGAAAAAAAATTAAAAAGATCATCAAAAAGATAATCAAAAATCAAAAAGATTATTTTCAAAAATATGCTTTTTACCTGTTTGTTCACAGACATACCAAGAATTTCCAATTAATATGTGCAGAGACAGACTTCTGGCTTTTTCCTCCAAGAAGTATTGCATGTATTGATATTATATACCTACATATATAAAATATAAAGTATGTATACATATCCTGGAATGTACAAATGAAAGGCTGAAGGATTACAATATAAGAGAGCTCTGGGTAAACACAAACACTTGTTGATACAAGACTGAGACACAAACTTAGACACGCATAAACTGATAAACTCTGAAGCAAGTAGGAGTTTTGCAAACTTATGTAGCTGCCAAGCTTTGTATAGCAGCAGGTGACATTTTATTCAGTTGAGCTAATGAAATGTTTGCCTATGTGCAAAAAATGTATTCATGGCAACCTTAAATAGTTGTGTGGTTTTAGTAATAAAGAGAGGCCTCACCAGATATCCTTCATGACGGATATCCTCTGGAATTGGGAAAAAGGCAGTCTGGTAAGCTTAACAAACACTAAAAAACCATGACAGCATACCTGAGGTGGAAGATTTCCTCCAGGGGCAAAAAGGATAGATCAGACTCAATAGATCAGCCAACATTTGGCCTCCTCACTGAATCTGCCAATTAGTGCAGAGCATTATGGCATGTTTGTGTTGTGGCAGCTAGAGAAAGAGACCTGCCAAACTCATTCTATACAGAACCCCAAACATCCATTAGATGCAAGATGCTTTTCATCCTGATGAGTTGGCTTCAGTTCAAACTAATGGCCAACTGATGAGAAAGTTCATTAACTCTGAAGCATTCAGTCCCTCAGGAGGTGTAAACTAAAAAGTGGGGTCCTACAGATATACACAACATAACAAAAATTATGTTAAAATATTGAAATTACAAAGCCAAACACTTTAATGGTCGGGAATGGGAGAATTAAATTCACTCCTCAAATTTTCATGTTGTCTGCTTTTGCACATGCACTAAAGCAGTCTTTCATTACAGTCTGTCATTTCTATTTTTTCCCATGTGTATTGGAAGGCCATAAATCCTCATAACATCCTCTTCCACTGAACGTGATAGGTGAATGAGATGTTGCTCTTTCAAGACCCATGTTCTTTCATTGCTGCACATCTGGTTTACGATATCTGTCCAACAGACACTGTAAGAAAGCTGAAGATGTGAAGATATACAGATAATAGTGTGACTCTACTAAAACTAACAAAATTTACTGAAGGCATTCACACAGAGAAAAAGAAAGACCATGGTGTTTTTCTCCTTCCCTTCACATCTTCTAGCTGTGTGTCTTCAGATACTGAGGAGCACTTGATTAATTCCACTTGCTTTTCAGCTGTGTTTCTCCAGAGCTGTATGCCCACTTATTTTGCAGGATAGCTGTTAGATGGGAAAAGATAGGGAAATCAGAATCCTAAAAGCAACCATGTCTTTTGGAAATCCTTTTCTTTAGCTGCTATGTGTCATAAGGTATTACTAGTCAAGAGTCTAAAACTCTGGGATGTGGCTGTCTTGCACATGGAGTCTAGAGGTGATGAAAAGATTTCTGAAATTGCTTCCATAGCCAACAGAGTTAAAGCACTAAAGGTGGGAACTTGTGGAAATGAATTCCTTGGGAGACACAAAGGTACAGAAATAAACACTTGGCTAATCTAGAAAAAAATGTGTTGTGCAACAATTTGTCATTGTTATTTGCATTTTTTTCTTCATCTTAGAATGCATTTGTGTGATCAAAGGTGTGCATATATAGCGATGTGCAGGAGTACAATGTAGAGCTAGACAGCACTACCTAAAGGTAACACAACTCTTGAATTTTACCAAGAGTGAAATGCAGTGGTTTTAAAGTCAGGCTTATTTTTTTTTCTATTGTCTACCAGGTAGTTAGTAATTTCTGGAGTTAAGTTCCCAAAATCATGTTTTTATATTTAAAAATAAATTGTAAAGATATTCTTGCTACATAAGGCAAATACTCAGTGATATGTGTGCTTGTAGATGGACACCATTAGGCATAATAGGGTCCTGACCTGTAGAAAGTATGATGATGATGATGATATTCTGTTTTATTATTTTCATTCTGATCCAATTCAAGTCCATTTGAGTATAATTTTGTAGAGCTCAGTGTTTTTTTAATCTTCCTGCCTTTTCTTGTCTCTAGAAACTCCACACAATGATTTTTTTGCTTTTATCTTGTTCAGTGTAAGAGAAAGCATCTAAAATGTGACCAGTTTTGCACCACATTCATTCATTTTGCACCACTGTTTAAACTGAATTTTTATCCTGACCTAAGAAGTGTCACAATATGGGATGTACCCTCTTGTGGGCAAAGAGAATTTTACAGTCATCCCTGTCTTGTGCAGACTCCAGCTTGGTTTCATGATAAAAGCATCACATCAATATTCAGGGCTTAAGACAGCATTTTCAAATTTTGGTTTCTAAAACTGCTCCCACTGAGCAACATTGAAGGAATCCATACAAGATCTTGAGAGTGATAGCACACCTCAGTGCAAGAGCTTATGGATCTACCAGATTACTGGCCAAAAGCTTTTAGAGAGCTCTTTTATGGGACAGCATAATGAGTATATATGTAATTGTAAGTTATATATATATATAGTATATACATATATGGTATGGTAGGGAGTGTTTTGCTGGGCATTAGCCAGAGAGATGAAGCTGCTGAGGGGTCTTCAGCTTCCCTGATAGTCCTGTCTTCCAACTGCAATGCCCAGCTTGGACTCTAGCTCCACATCCCATTGTGTCCACATCCCATCATTGCACAGAGCTCCAATCTCACTGTGTAGAGCCCCGAGCCCCTTTCATGGAGCCCCAATCCCAGCAGGAAATACTGAGCAGGAAGGTGCTTTTTGTTCTGTGATCCAGCACTGTGAGATGCTCCTCTGTCCCTCAGTGGGTGGGAGGTGGTGCAGTTCCCATGTGGGTCCTACAGGATCTCTGCCATCACCTGGACAGTGAGAGGATAGGCAAGTCCTTCTGTGCCATACCTGTTAATACAGATGTCTGCCTTGAACTACAGAACCTTCAATTCTTGTGCATTATGCTCCAATGTATACTTACTGTAAGATATATTGTATTATAAGTAATTTGCATTTTTCACTCTTCTGTGTTACAAAAAGAAGTAATTTGAACATAGATAGTTAGGTTCTCCAAATTCTAAATATTTCCAAATTCTAATAATCATGCAATTCATGCTGTTTCCATAAATCTTCTTTAATTTACGCAGCAACTGCTTATAATTTTATTTTTAAGCTGCTAAATTTCATGATCTTAAATGAGTCATCTCTCCTTCATTGAAGGTACCTTTTAAAATATGAAAATATTTAGATTCATTTCACAACATTTGTACTAAATCCAAAAAAGATAGATACGGACTGATAATCAAGTTTGATTAAACACAGCTATATATTTTTTCATTAATTTAAATTTATGCTGACATTATCTTGATTGAACTGAAATATCAGACAAAATAAAAACAACTCCAGTGTAAGATTTTAATGAATTTGAGATGAGCATAAATATGATCTGTATTTTTTATCTCCTTCTTTCTTACAAATGTTTTCAGCTGAGCAACTAAAATCTCACAGAAGCCCAAAATCACAGAGTAGATGAGCCTGGAAAGGCACCTCTGGGGATTGTCTAGTCCAATCCCCTACTCAGAGTAGGGTCAGCCAAAGAACATTACCCAGGATCTGGCCCATTTGGGTTTTGGATATCACATTTGAAGGATGAAAAGTGCACAACCTCTCTGGGAAACCTGTTTCAGTGTTCAACCATACTAGCAGTGAAAAATTTTTGTCTTGTGGTTAAGTGTAATAGTAATTAGTTTTACTTGTAAACAATGGGAATAGCACTTGAACATCAATTTTAGAAAGTGTTGGCAATACCCAAATATTAATGTGTTATGAAATATATGCACTTAAATAATGCAGACTTTTCCAAAATTATAAAGTAAGATAAAATTTTTGAAAAATCAGACTGTGGGAATTGTAGATTGGGGTCTTAATATCAGAGCCTTTATCCTGCATAAATACTTATTTCTCATTTGTAACACAGAAAAAAGTTAATTTGCCTCACAGGAGCTCTGAGATAAGTTCAATGTTGCTTGTGATGCAGTCAAACATTGCAGTGAGGAGTACAACAAAGGGAGAAAAACAAGAGAGTATTAACAGTTTGGTATTCAGAACAAGGAACACAATAAACATGTCATAAGGCCACATGCTGAATAGAGATGAAATGTAGTGCTGAATAGTGTTTTGTTAAGTGAGCATTGTCCATCCTGAGTCTTGAAAGAGGCAGAAGGTTGGTGACAGACACAGTGTATGATCATATAAATAATTATTGGGTTTTTTAGCAGAGATATTAAAATTATCCAAAAAAAGGATTCCATGGGAACTTCCTAATTTCAAATGCTAATGCTTAAATTTATGGTCTTAACATATAGACCATTATTTATTCTGTGTACATTAGCACATTTAGCATATCATTCTCAAAACGACTACCATTAATAAAAAAAACCCACAACAGGATCCTGTTAATAAAGCCTAATCTCTCTATGTGTCTGTGATTTTTAGGAAATGTTAGGTTTAGAGGCGTTTTATTTTCTGCTCTACATTGTGAGTCTGATGTCATTTAAATACATAAGAGCCCTATTGTTCTGTCATTTATGCCCTGTGCACTTCTGCTTTTAGCATGATTAAACAAAAGAGACGCACACCAAAGCTTTCTCATTTGAATAATGCAACATCAATATTTTACATCTTGGGCTGCATTTCAATTTTTTCCTCAGCAAGGTGAACACTTGAAAAGGAAGCAACCATTGCTTGCAAAAGTGTCAATTAAGTTGCATTCTCTTCTTTTCCAAAAGAGATTTGTGTCTCAAAAAATACACGTTATTGAGTAGTTGTCATTCTGTTGTAAACCAGTTCTCCAGCTGATGGGTTTTTATTCTCCAGTAGCATAAGGAAAGCAATAATGTATTTCCATAGCAAGTCTATTCCTCATATTTCCAATATATTTTTTCAATTTTTCTTTCACCTCTATCAGTTTCTCGTGGTCAGGCTTGAAGGCACTTGAGACAGTATTTCCTGTTCGAACTCAGGTGTTTATTATTTCTTATCAGTGAAACAGCCTCACAACCATGAGTTCGGCAGCCTTTCATTAGCAAGGCACAAAATGGCTAACTATCTCTTGTTACAAGTTCTTTTAAGACTAAACTATCCAATTAAAAAAGGACACCTAGATTATTTTCCTTTTTAAACCAATAACTGATCCCTCGAAGCCTGCAATGTGGATTTTCTGTCCAATTACAAAACATCATCCATGATGTTTTGTAGAAGGAAGAAGATGGTAAAGAAGAACATGAAAAAGAAGGAAGAAGATGGCAGAGAAGAACAACCTGCCTCTGCCCTAAACCTCCATTTTGCTTCATATTTATTTCTATATTCTAGAACTCTAAGTTTTCCACCCCGTGATATTACACACTTCTAACCAACTACACGCCTGTAATCCCAGTACTATCAATTAATTTTGGAAGCCTGTTTCACAGCCTCAGGTCAAATGCAGCGTTCTCTTGTGGGTCTGTGCCTTTAAGCACAGAAAGTTTAAAATTCTCAGCATCCAGGAGTCCAACAACCTGCAGTAAGGAGAAGCAACACTTACAATAGATGCACCTGAGTGCACTGCACAACACAGGGAGTAGAGGGGTTCAGATCCATCTTGTGCAAATCACAGATGTTCATGTTAGTGTTGGATTCAGCTGTGGAGATTATCAGTTTAGGTTCTTCAGTCTACAGGAGTTAACACACTTTGGATCTTCAATTATAGCAGCATTTGGGTACCTTCTTTTAGGATTGGCTTCTCTGTGTGTAAAAGTGTTGTTATTGCGAAGATACATTCTACAGTCATTTCACTAAGTGACAAAGCCTTGCTCTTTAGCAGAAGATATCTTCTTCTGAGGTGCACACGGCCCTACTGTGCACTGTCACTGGCCTTTGGAGGAGATGCTTCCATGAATTTGTCTGGCTTTCCCCAAAGAAAGCATCTCCAGCTGGGTCTGTAGCTGCAACTTCACCACTTCCAGGAGGTGCACCCTTCCATAACGCCTTCTCTGCCCCCAGACATAGTGTTGAGAGCTGCATACTTCTCTTTTGCATTGCAATTAAAGCATTGTTATATTTAAACTCGTGGGTTTGTGGATATTTACCAATAAGCCAAAAGGGAGAAAAACATGCTGAGATATACTTCCCAAATACTGGGCCAATCTCAAGCATGCAATAAGACACAGTTAGTTTCCTTTAGAGAAATTCCATTAATTCCCATCACATACATAGTTTTATGCACACATAACAGTACCTGACAAGACAAGCCCTATAATATAACAACATTCTGCCACTGTTTTGCCTCAAAAGCCTGCAAACCCACAGATTAAGTTGCTCACACATTAGGTGACTTCTCACATTTTTGCAGTTTGACTTGAAAATAAGTATTTGCTTTGTTAAACTTCCCCTCCATCAGCATACCTTTTTTACATGACAATTTCATAGTTCTTTTTCAGAATAATGAAATAATGCTTGTTATAGATGTTCATTTCTTCAAATCACTTCTTCAAATTACTTTAGTACTTTTTGCAGAAAGTTAATTTTCTAATGAGTTTTCTAATACTGTCTGAAAAGTGCAGGTTATGACAAGCCGCCTGAGTGATAAGTTGGTGCTTGTTTGTCAAAGCTGAAAAATAATAAAACAAAAGCTGCAAAATTCCAATATAGTTTATAGGGACAAAAACTGGATATGATCTAACTTTGTAATAAGCAATTTAGTCCATTTCATTAATAACATGGTATTTGCAATGACTCATTCTTACCTCTGTCATAAAGCAGCTAAAATGTTGGAACTGAGCAGGCTCATTATGCAGTATCTAATATTTCACACTTAGAATCCAATCTTTACTATTTAATTTTGGGGTTGTTATTCAGGCACACTTTTTGTTTGTGCTGGAGATGATAAAACTGATTTCTGAGATATATACATATAAAACAACTCTCATTTACTTCAGCAGAGTTTGCTTTTACAAGAATTCATGGGCATAATTTAGTGAAAGTTACAAAGAATCCAAAAGAAAAAGAAATTACTCTACAGACTTTTTACACATTCAAAGCATTTCAGTTTATCTCAGGATCATTCAGCTGGTGCTACAGCATTATTGAATACATATGATGGCCTCTTAGGTTCATGGAATACTATCAAGTCCCATGAAATTCCCTTCCACTGTCGAGGGTCTGAGCTTTTTTTATTTTCTCCCCTTCACCTCTTTCTTTCTGTGTGCAGTTAACAGTAAAACAGAAACAACTGCAGAGTAGGTATGTAACTATAACTTGTCAAATATGGCTGTCTCTTACTGCATAGCTGTCACGAGGCATTATGTACATATACTAGAGACTATACTTTATTTTGGTTGGTTCTATTGTCAGTCTTTCACATTACACAGCCAGAAATCCTTGAAGTTAAATGTCCAGTCTTTTGAAACATAGAATAAAAGATGTTTAAATACTTTTCCTTTTATTGAAGTGTTTTAACACCTCTCATATTACTCAGAGAAATGAATTGCTTGGGAATGAGGTTAATGCTCCACAAAACCTGCTTTTTAAAACCCTATAAGAGGGGTCAAAGACCAGGAAATGCTCTCACTATAATTCTCATTTTCAGCTGAATTGGCCATGACAACTGCACTAAGAATGCAAGTTTGAATTTCATTATGTACCAGAAACCTGTAACTTTGCATTAGAATGATTCATGCAATAACAGAAAGGAATTGCAAGCATTTTTGATGCAGCATACATTAATTTATAATTTAATGAATTATTATTTTAAGTAGCTACTTTCAAGTACAACAAAAAAAATGTTCGTTTGGTAGCTACTAAATGCATCCCTTTGCATTTTACCTGTAAAATTCTCTGTGTTTGGTGACAGGTTAAATGTATATTATACACCATACACAGGGAGCCAACATGTGTCTTTGTAATACCACAGCAGCCATACCAATTATAGCAGCTTTCCTATTATTTTAAGCTGTTCCCATTGTCTTCTAAAGAACAGAAGTAGAAGCTGAAAACTTTAGGCAACCAAACTCAGTAAGCTCTCATTATAAGCAAAATATTATATTGTTGCTTAAGCAAGTGACCATGTCACCCAACATGATAATGCCTTTGTTCCTTAATTATGTCTTTGGAGATCCAATATTAAATCATTTCTCAAACAAAATTTCCATTAATTTCAATGGAAATTTCCCTGAATGATATTGCAGCACTTGCTTTTTAGGTATTTCCTTTTGTTTAACCATAACAATTCTCTAAACCAGTAAGTAATTTTTTATTATGAGAGCTTTTGAGAATACGCTTGGTTTTTAGAGAAATGACATCACTTAACATTGTTGCCTTACATGCAGCTTAAGGAACTCACTGCAGAGCAGTAAGGCAATGCTCAGGAGTGGGAGGATAAGAGATACCTTACAATTTTGGGAAGCAAAATTGCATAGTTCTGCAGTGCTTGAGATGCTGATACTTCTCAAGCATATCCATAGTATTGTTAATATTATGGGTGGATCCATGTGCACTGCTACTTTTAGCAAAATTGTGGTTTAAGATACTCAACAAGTTTCTAAGTACACTGCAGGGAATTT
The DNA here is from genome assembly GCF_000277835.1 of Geospiza fortis. Taxonomy (NCBI): domain Eukaryota; kingdom Metazoa; phylum Chordata; class Aves; order Passeriformes; family Thraupidae; genus Geospiza; species Geospiza fortis. The sequence continues at coordinate 5,789,906 of NW_005054333.1, read as the reverse complement.
CAAAGGCTGAGTTTCTATCCCGAGAAAACTGTGAAATCATTGCCACACAGCTGCTCCTCTGCCTGCAAGCCTGGAGTAGCCTTCTGCTTTATCCAGCTCAGTGTGATGTTCAGAAGACTCCATCCTGCTGGAATATACCCAGGTTTTTGATGCTGGTCTTCAGCAACCTATTATCTCAGCCAGACAAAGGGCAGTGAGAGAAGCAGCACATAATATCACCTGGAAATTCTGCAAACAAGTGATGTGTTTACTAAGGTTAACTGGGATTTGTAGCAGCTGTATTGTGCAAGCACTAGAAAGCAGCTTAGGTTGGATCTGCAGTGGTCAAATGGGATGTAGAGATATGCCAAACTATGATCTCCATCCCACATACCCAGGAGTGCTTTTAGCCTCCAGCCACACCACCACCACCAGTCACAAGTTTGCTGAGAACATATATCCTATTATATCCTATCATCCCTCTAGTATTCTGTTTCCAGACTAATGTTTTACCACCTGTTTGAATGGCCAGAGATGGAGGCAAATGTGATTGATTTCCCTGTGGAAAGTGGCCTCTATCAGGGACACACCAGGTAGAAGTGACAAATTTGCCTGTGTCTAATACTCCTTGCCAAATGCTCTCTGTCAGGTACCCACTATTCCCTCTTGGAGATGTGGGTTCAGAAAAGTTCCTGATGCTAAGTAGCAAAAATGGCCCATTTAAATAGGACATGTACAGCCTGATCTCCTGGTGAGAGCCAGGGAGATTTATAAGCAGAAGGCAGATCAGATATGCAGCATCCTTAATCTCCTAGGTACAAATCACACGCACTACCTGATAATAATAAAGAGCCAACCTTGCTGCTCCTTTTTGAAGATGTTAAAATAGCCTAGAGTACATGATTAGAGCCGCTGAACTGCCTCCAGAAGCAGACATAGATAAAGAGAAGTACGGATTGTGTTGGAAATATTTTCTTTCGGGGAGTCTAGTTTATACAATTTATGGCTGTTTAGCAGAAATTATATCTAAGGAATCAAGTGGTCTGAAACCAACCTTCTCTCTCCCCAAGGGGCATTTATGCAGTCCAAGAGGTGTTTTCTTGGGAGAGATGATTTCATGCTAGATGCTCTTCAGAAAAGCCTCACATCACTGGAATAGGCTTCTGCTGTGACACAGCACTTTTTCTCCTGTATTCAAGGTACACTGGCAGCAGCATTTATTTGTTAACCTCTGAGGCCATTAGCCTAATGGCCAATGTGGGGCAAAACTTATTTGTATAAAGAATAGTGTCTGGTATGGAGAATTAGCTAAACTTTCTATATGGTCTGGTAATGTTGAAAATGAGTTAGTGCTTCAGAGATTTTGAATGGTATTTTTATTAGGATAAATTAAGGGTATAAATATCAATATTACCTAAAATTATATTAACACAGCATACCAATTCTTAGAGATTTGTAGAAAAAGAAGGCAATTTGAGCCAATCTAGGACAATCTGGTTCTCATTTATGGAAACACATTCAACTCCTGTGCTTTCAATTTCTCATTGTGAAGATTTTGCACAAGATCGAACATCGAACAATATCTTCCTTTCAATTTTCCTTTCAGACTACTTTATTCCTTAGAAACAGAACAGAAAGAGTAGTAACACTGATGTTAGTGTTTTTCTCTTTTACCTGATCTCTGCAAAAGTCAGAAAGGACAATAAGGAATTATGAATGCACATGAAACATTGAGAGGCCCCAAGCATAGTGTCTTAGCATTTTCCATGGAAATTCTAAGCAAATGTATCTAGTGGATTTCTGATTTGCAGCCATCCCCTGCTCTTTTTGTGTTGGATAAGTGCAGGGGGAAAAATAGCTGAAAAATCAAAGGCAGAAAGATATTCTGTAAAGTGGCAATATCTAAAAGCCTGATGTTGTAAATGTTCCGTTTGGAGTGCCCTTTGAAGTGGCATGGAATGCACAGGATACCTGCCTATTCATTTAGCCACTGATAAGGTCCTAATTAGCACAGCACTCAGAACCTCCCATATAGTGAAGTATAGAAATAACTATGGCTTTTACTTCCTTCCTTTGCAGCTGTAAGTGAAACAGCTTTTATGGGTTTTGCTTTTTACCAATATGTGCATGTGGTGTACTTGTAAATACCTCACTAAGTGAAAAAAAAAAAGAAAATAGATCAACAGTCACAGAAGGAAAACCTGTTTTTATAGCTGGGAAGTAGTGGATTCAGAGCTCATCTGAGTCATGCGAGAGAATTTCTGTGGGTTTAGGTCAAGCTTCACTTACAAACTCTGGCCTGCAGGCTAACGCTCTCTTCAGCTCAGTGCAACACAGCTGGCAGAGTGGGTAGTGGTTGCCTCTCTGTCCAGGATTGGGCCATCAGACACTTAAATCCAAAAGTTTATTCCAGTGGAAATGTTCCAGTGCACTGAAGCGCCTCCTGAAAGCAAAACTGCAGGATCAGGCCCTTCAATTTTAAAAAATGACATTTAATATGGACAGACAAAGGCACTGGAGAAGAACACAGTGACTCTCTGTATACCTGGAGGAGGGATAGTAGTACAAAACAAGCTTTTCTTTAACCACAACTGCAATCTTCTAACAGCAGCACCCACTCAAAAGCATAGAACTCAGAGGCTGATAATCATCTTTCAGTTCAGGTTATTGCATGCAATTTTTCACATTCATTCAGTTTTCTTCATACAGCTCTTAGTAAAGTAACTCCCTTAACAATAAAAGCTTTTATGGCAGCCCATTACACAGGAGAACTAACCACTCCTAGTTTTTTTATTGGCTTCTTGGAATATTTATAGCAGCCTTTGTTCTCTTTGCAAGCTTATGCATTTGGGTGTGTATGAAGATTTTTCTTTTTTTTTTACTTTGCCAATTGGTTTTGACAGCAAAGTACATATATTTTTACATCTGTAAGGTTTTAAAGCTTTATATTTGTTTTCCTTTATATATTATTATTGGCATCAAAGCCAACATTCAGTCTGCTCCTCATTGTTTAACATCTGAGCATTCACTGCTGTAAAAATTTCAAGTTGCCATCATGCTACCTCTTCTTGATAAACTGGTTACACTCTGCACACAAAGAAATTATGAAATTTGACTCCATGCTAACAGATCAAAGAATTTACTTGGTGTCTAAAGGGACAGATTCAATTGCTACTTCAATAATTTGAGAGAAAAACCTCACGTTAAAACAAAAGATTTGCATTCTTGAAGGAATCACCTCAGTAACTGAAGCTGCCACAAGACTTATTTCTGCATGGCATTTTGGACTCAGGATGATTCCAAAACTTTCAATAAAGCTTACACAGAACTAAAAATGGTCCCAAATAGAATTTGGCTTTAAATACCTCTATCCTGGTTTTCAAAGATTTTTAAATTTAATTTTATATTCTTTTTTTTTTGTAAACAACGGAGGAAATATATGTATATATATGGCTTTTCTTTATTTTCCAATATAAGGAAAGAAGAAATTGTACTAAACAAACTGATGAGACTGTTGAAATTAGAAGGAGAATTATTTTCTCATTTGTCATTTCCAGTTCAGAAAATAATCATTGTACTAAAAGCTAAAGCAATGCAAGTAATAAATAGTAATATTAATCATCTAGTAAACACCTTCTTGAATTTATTATAAACATACTTATTGAATAAATAATAAATAATAGAAATTATACCTTTCTTTTTGATCATAATTTTATTAAAGAAATTATTGTTAAAGAGAAATAAAGGTTCAAATCACTGATATGAAGTGAGGTTTTTGTATTGCTCTTAATAAATGCAAAAATATTGTAATAAACACATTTTCCATGGTATCTTTCACAGAGACTTTTTTCCCTGGAGCTTTGTTGCAGCTGGAATGCTACTAGGTAGGTGGAAACTTAATTTTCTTCTTATTATTTATTAGCTTACTTTTAGCTTATTATCTAATAATATCAAGGAAGTTTTTTGGTTCTTGATAATGTATAAACTATGTTTTACTGTGTTGACTTAGGGAAATGGCTTTATTAGGTGGGTATATCCTCCCCACTCTGGAGCTATAAAAAAACACATTGCACTGTAGAGACTGGTGGGGTTTTTATGGGGGAATAGTGATTGTGCTGTTATCCCTAAATTCAGATTTGGGAAGGCCTCACAGACTCACTCAGGACAGTCATCCTTTGTACAGGTGAAGGTTTCAGGCCTTGGACTTCTTGAGCTCCTCCCCTCCCTCTCATTTCCTATTCCCTGGGAAGGGACATCAGGCTTTCAAGTGACAATCTTCATCTCCTACAAACCCAGCGAGAGCCCTGGCTCTGCGGGCTCATGGTCAGGTCCAGCGACTGCTCCCTGCCATAGGGCTGAGCCTGGGGAAAGACCTCATGTGACCCCTGAGCTAGTCCCACTACTTGCAAAGTGATGGAGTCCAAAGAAAACAGAGTCAGCAAGGACTAACCGTCGTCACTAACCTATTTCACCTCCCAGAAGGTCACAGCTCCTGTGGAATGCTTTTTGTCTGTGTTTTGTGACAAGTCTCTCGGGCTTCAACCAAACCTGGTCATCACAAGAGAGCGGCTGCCCCTCAGCTGCAGGAAAGAAAGCAGAGTGGAATAATTTTGGTGATGTGACTTCTGTGGTGACCTACCTCATCACCTCAGGTTTTGCTTGCAAACCACTATTGGCTTCTGTCTTCAAGGCCATTTGAGTACCTGACACACCACATCTGTTTCACTACATCTAAATGGAGAGAGAAAGTGCAATGTGTGAAAAACAAGCCCTGAAACCCCACGGGAACCTCTTCTGTAGGTATGAATCTTGTCCCTGCCCTGCTCCAGTGAATGTGGGAGACCACACACCATTGCATAAAGAGGTGACAGACCTCACTGACAGCAATCTGCCACCTGGGTGTGACAGGAGTCTTGTAACGAGACACGCTGCGTGTGAGGAGTCAGCACTCTGGTGAGCAAATAGGAAAGGCAACAAATCAGCAAAATGTAGCTGATCCTGGGGAAAACAGAATTTGTCAAGTTGTTTTTTCTCTGCAAAGAAAGCCATGCTAGGTCCTTCACCCTATGCTTTAAGATCTTTTTGAGGGATCAGTCTCCAGCTGCATTTGTCCAGGACAACGTAGCTCAGAGCTCACAGATGAAGCCCTTTTGCAACACTACAGGACAAAATGTTGCAAATTACAGTGTGACTTTTGGTGAAAATGAAACAGCGGAGACTTATTGCCACAAGTGAAATGGGGAGTGATAGTGAAAAACAAAATGAAAACTAAAGCAATGTTTTACTCAGGTTGTCCTATTAGCAGAACTCTGTGATAATGACCTTTGTGAAGGACTCACAGGGACTTTATGAAGCGCCTCAGTGTCACTCATTTTATATGATAATGCAGTTTATGCAAAAAAGTATCTGTATCCTATGATAATAAAAGTTGTAAAGAATAGCTGTGATACCCATGCCAGACAGAGATCAGACAAATTGGCTTTGGAAGGAATAATCAGCATCCCTTAACTCAACATATCTTTCAGCAGTCTGAAAGAAGCATATAAACAAAACCTTAGCTTGGATATCAGTATACTGATTAACTACAGGCACTTTCATTCTCCCATTGCACTATGCTTTATGTATTCAGCCAAACATTTCTAAAAGGATTGTAACTCCTCCTTGTCTAAATTCAAATTCCTAGAAATTCAAACTGCTAATGCAGGGTAAAATTCAATAAGCTTTGCAAACTGCTTAACGTTATACTATAAATATTATTTAGACATATTTGTAGGCTTATGCATGATAAGTCTATGAAAACAATAGCAAAACACTATTTTTATTCCTTAAAACATTTTTAATTTTCATCATGCCATTACATTATTTCAATTGAAGTGAAACATAAAGACGTTAGAAGAAAGCATAATTGGGCTTGTTTGAAATTATTTCTCTGAGACTTGAAAGAAAGAAAAGTCAAAAAATGCATTAGAAGCCAGAGTTAGAAAGAAGTCAGGGAATTTATAACCTTTCAAGATTTTTAAAATGTAAGGCATAAATAATGTTTGTTTCTCAGTAAATAGCAATCATATGCATAAAATGGGAATGAGCTGTAGAAAGAAATAAATCAGAGAAAGTCTATTCAACTGAAATCCTAGGAACTTTAATGTTGTGGAACACTGTTGGACTGCTACAGTTTTGCAAGTGCTTTATCTCAGCTGAAAGGTGAAATTAGCAGCTTTCTCAAAACCCTGGGAAGCTATTGTGTCAATGCTACACACTGGAGACCACTGTTTGATGCCAGTGCTACTAGTTTAGATGAGCACTGCAATCAGGAGTATTAGAAGTGAGTTGCTGAATTGTGTTGCATGAAGCAATGGAGCTGCTTACAGACAAAAGAGCTGAATGGGGTTTTATACATGTCTAAAGGAATATAATGAAGTCAAACCTACCAAACAGGCAGCTGAATTCAGCAATATTAAAGTAACCAACCTAGAAAAGAAGTTGGGGAGAGAGGTGAGATGAGGAGAGAACATCTGAATAAAAGAGCTAGTTAATAAAATTGATTGTAAATTCAGACATGGCTGGACCACTCCCTTAAATATTAATACTGTGAGGAACGATGTATTGAATATGTCTCTCAGAAGCTACTGCTCATAGTTTTCTGCACTTAAAGAGGTCACATAATCTGGGCAATTTAGTTTGAGGAGGACATTATCTCACTTTACTAGCAATTTACCCAATTTCCTTTTCTTTCTTTCTTTCTTTCTTTCTTTCTTTCTTTCTTTCTTTCTTTCTTTCTTTCTTTCTTTCTTTCTTTCTTTCTTTCTTTCTTTCTTTCTTTCTTTCTTTCTTTCTTTCTTTCTTTCTTTCTTTCTTTCTTTCTTTCTTTCTTTCTTTCTTTCTTTCTTTCTTTCTTTCTTTCTTTCTTTCTTTCTTTCTTTCTTTCTTTCTTTCTTTCTTTCTTTCTTTCTTTCTTTCTTTCTTTCTTTCTTTCTTTCTTTCTTTCTTTCTTTCTTTCTTTCTTTCTTTCTTTCTTTCTTTCTTTCTTTCTTTCTTTCTTTCTTTCTTTCTTTCTTTCTTTTCTTTATTTTTTCTTCTTTTCTTTCTTTTCTTTCTTTCTCTTTCTTTTTCTCCTTCCTTCCTTCCTTGTTTTGTTTCTTGTTTTTCATGGATGTAGAACAAACATTCTGCGAAAAAAGCTGAAAAAATATATTTACTGGATATATTTACTCATGTATGAAAGCATAGAGGTATCGTATTCTAAACATCATTATCAGAAATTATGAGAAATAAAACAATCTTTCTGTTATGTGATGAGGTTTATGAGAATCTCCCTAGACAATTCATTAGTTTTAAACTGACATGAAAATCAATTAATTTTAATAGGGAATAACAGATTATGTGTTTAATAATTCATCTAATTTCATGAGGCAAAGTGAATTAGACAATGCAATGTAAATCTAATAGCAGTTGTAACCACATAATTTGACTGTTTGTCAAGAGCAAAGCATAGTGAAATGATCAAGAATTACACAGAGTGAAAAACATTAATTGTGTGTAAACTGAGTGACAGTTTCTTGTAACCCTGAAAGCTTGTGAGTTCAATGTAATTATTTCTATTAAATCTTTCACTAAAATCATTCTGTATCATTAATTATGTATTCATATTAAGCAGGCAAATTAATAAATAACACAAAATAACTTTTCCATGAATTTTTTCAATTCAGAAACGCTATGCAATTGATGGAGATTTTACAGACAGAAACTACATGAAAATTGTTTTATAGTCTGCATTAATTAATCAATAATGGCCCTGAGAGCTGGCATTTCTGCCTGTTAATGACCAGCTGAAAGAGTTGAGGACCCAGCGTCGAGCAGGGGGCCCTTAACCCATGCGGTCATTCACGCTGGAGAAATGCCCGACCCTCAGGTCACTGCTGCTGTTAATCGAAGCCATAATGATTGTTATGGTTATTTCTCCATGCACACAGAGCAGTCACGTGCTTTCTATCTGAGTGGTATTTATTTCAGGTTAAGGAGAAAAGCAAAACAGGAAAGAACAAACGTGAGGCCTTGACAAGCAAAATGGCCGCTCCGGGCAGCTGTGCACGACAGACGGAGCGTGGAGCACCAGCAGGGAGATCACGGCCATCTCAGCTGATGTGTCACAAGACACCCGATTATGTTGAAGCACAAATATTATATAAAGGGGTTGTCCTTTCATATGTTTGAAAACATACATGTTGAAATGCATGTTGCCATGGATACGGGTCTGCCTTTAGAGCAATAGTCTCTTTCACTTGGTAGTGACACTGTGGTAACCTATAGAATCAAGGAACATCACACCTTCTTGTGTTAATATGAGAAAAAAAACAAACAAAAAAAAAAACACTTCAGAAACACTCAAAGTGCTTTTCTCTTTACAACAAAATACAAAGGAATCAAGGCCAGGTTGAATGGGCTTTGAGCAACCTGGTTGCCCTTTCCTATGGCAGGAGGGCTGGAACTAGATGATCCTTAAGGTCCCCCAACCCAAACCATTCTATGATCCTATGAATCACAACTTTGTGGGTGAGTTCTCTTGCTTATAGTCTGGAAAAAAAGTCTTGCTAGTGTAATTGAAGCCAGAAAGTGTGGTCTGTCCTATAGCACACGGGTTCCTGTTCCTCTTTTCTTTACCAACAGTTGGGGTTTGAGGCACACAGGCCAGCACAGGAGATGAAGAGGCTGACAGGGCAAGGTGTGAAAATCCACCAGCCATCTATGCCAAAGGGATAGACAATAGTGACTCTCCATGCATTCTACCAAAAGCAAGAAAAAACCTCATCTCCCCTTTGAAGAGCAAACAGAAGTTTTGGTACATGGACCACAAAGATGGAAGAAGCAGATTCTGGAAATCACTCTGGAATTGCAGATCTGGACAGGAGAGAGCAGTATTCACTTTCTGGGCTGAAAGGACTTCCTAGCAGTCCTAGTCTCCATCTTTTGTGAATCCTCTCCTCTACACCCACTTTTGTCATCCAAGCAGCACTGTCTACTGCGTGTGAAGAAAAGAGAGACACACTGTAGTTGGCTCTTGGAGACATGCAGTCAGAAACCCTTACTTTTATACCTTGAATTAAGGTGAGGAAAAAAACCCTGAAGTTCCCAGCCTTCTGTTTATTCCTCCAGATTTGGAGAAAGGAGAGGAGCAGAAAGAAAAGAGGAGCCTCTTTGGCTGCACATGCCCCACTCTTTTTGGGGTCTCAACTCTATCAGTTGTACAGGAGGAAGCACAACAGAAAAGTCAAAATAGGAAAGAGATACATATATAGGCTGAACAAAGAAGAGAAAAACAGATATCCAAAAAGAAAACAGATCATCATCAAACCAACTAATGCATTGGTCTTCTCTTGCATACCTGCCTGTTTTCCATCCATCTGCCAAAGTGCCTAAAGGAACTGAGTGCTTCTGAACTTCTATCAAGGCTCATCACCATGTGTGTGGGGATTAGATGTAGTTTCTTGTAAACTGCTGCTTAAAACACTGCATGTAGATGCAAAAACCTAAGGCTGGTCAGAGAGTTGTAACGAAATCTATGTTTCACCAAAACTTTCATATCTGGTTGTTAAAAAGTAGCTTGATATTCCTGGCACACCTATTGCCTCTCATATGCTTACCAACCAATTGATGGTTTTGGTTCAAGAAAGTCCCTTCACAACCATGAAGACTTTCAGATTTTTTAGGACATTCAGCATAAAAAAACCTGTTTTGGCTGATCACGTTTCTGTCAGCTTCTAGTTCTGATCCACTCCATGCCAGGAATAAAACATACTGTTTGTTACAGAGCACAAATTTTCTATTTCTATAACTATGAATTCTGGGAGATTTCAATAAAAATTAGCATTGGCAAAAAAACCACAGGAATACATGTTATTAAAAAAGTTTCACCGTCTAATCACTCCTACTGTTTTTGAAAATAAATGCTGTTTACTGATCTGTCATTTAATGCAGTGAGCTAACCAAAAATACAGACTATGCCTAACACTGTCTCAGAAACAATTTTTCTTAGCTAACTGAATGCACCTCAGCAACTTATTTGTTAAATGCTTGGCATTTGTGTGCTTAAAGTACGCTTTCCCACATCTGTTAGTAAAACACAAATTTGATAAAAAGAAAATTGTTAATATTTAGGCCAACAGTAATAAAAGCAGACATAGGAAATATGAAAAATAGAAATATTTTACATTTCAAGAAGCCATAAACACAAGCACAAATATTTTCACAAAAATTTGGTAATTAGTGTTATGATTCAGTCCTTGCAGCTCTTACGCCTTTAATCATTCTAAAACCTGGCACTAGAGTACACACAGAAAATCTGAGCAAATTGTCTGAAAGTCCTTAAGGAATTTAAAATAAATGCTTAAATGAATCTCTCACTACTGGCATGCAACAAATGCCCAGATGTATTCATAGTGATGCGCCCAATTAAGTTTAGAAGAATTGCATGAGTTCAGTTTCAGCAGATTCCTATTGATTCTCCTAGTTAATAAACAGTTAAAGGATGAAGTGAGTTTTTAAAAAATATAAGTGCTTTAAAGGTGCTAGAGAGGGAAAGCATAGTACTAAGTGGTCATGTGGCTAGTGCCATTCATCTTGGTAGTGACTATCTGTCAAAAGTGGCAAGAGCCCTGTTAACAGCTATGACCTGTGCTGTAATGAAGGGAGAGTGCACAGCAAAGTGTCCATTATCAGGCAGTTGGGAGCAGTAAATTGGTGCAGTTTGCCTCAATCTTGCAGCAAGTTGAGATGTAAGATAGGTGGGGATCAGCAAGCAGCAATTTTATCCTATGATCATTTTTGTCAGATCACATCAGAGTAGGAACTTACTCAGATTCATTATTTCAATTAAATAAGTTCCCTCATTAAGTGACCACTGCCATGAACATTTTCTGTGGTCCTGTATTTATAATTGTGCAAACACACCTGCTAATATTTGGACAGGGAGCAGTGATGGAGAAGCAGTAAGGTAAACGACACATTAAGATGATAGTCAGGTACAATCAAACAAATCTTGTACCCTCTCAACAGGGCTAACAGCTTGCAATAAAATAGGCAACCTCTGTTACCTATACACTAACCCAGTTCTAACCACAAAAATTCATTTCAGACTCTTTGCAAAATAACAAAACACTCAAGTAAAATTCCACCTCTGTTCAATCCCATGCAAATGAATTGATGCTATTACCACTTTCCTACGGAATAAGCTCAAAACTCCAGGTGGCACCCAATGTCCGCTCTTGGGTGCATGGAGATGAAGAATTCTGGATGAACTCTTAAACTATCAGGCAGACTTAACCTTTAGGGACCCTCCAGGAAGCTAAGCAAGCAAACAGAAGACAAATGTACTTGTCACCACCACTCACTCACCACTTTGCAACAGCAAAAGCCTTTCAGATCAGCCCATCTTCTTTCCAGACACTGGATGTATTTCCTTAATCATGTATTGTCCCTATTCCTACCCCATAAACTAAATGAGGAATACTGAAACTTCTGTAGTTCTGTAATTCCTGTAATTCTGTACAGCACTTCATTTTACATTTCTGCCAAATTCTTCCCCTATTGTGCTTTCCCTGCCAGCCACACAGGTAGTTTGGATGATGGGCAGAGAGGTAAAGCTCATGTCCAAACAGCATTAAATTGCAAATGGTCACAGCTTAACCCTGTTCCCCAAAGACCCCACACCATCACCTTCCACATGTGGGTCAGTGCTATAAAATTGAATAGCAAATGTGGGGTTTTTTCTTTCCATAGGTGTATTAAATCAACAGATGGATACCTTTTTATTTCTATATGTCAGCAGTGCAACATCCAACTGTAAAGGACTCAACTTCTGTTATATTTTAATAGAGACCAACAGCAAAAAAAAAAAAAAGCTTTTGCAACCTATAAGAAGTTGCACTTTTACCTTGCCTACCTCAGCAGGTTTTTTAATTGGATAAGGGACCAGGAAAAATGTGCCTCAACTCTCCTTTTGTTGACAGTTTTATATTTTTCATTTCAGTGCCAGAGGAAGATTTCAGAGCTGGAAAGAAGGGGAATATTCTGGCCCTTTGAAGTCCTCACCAGCAAGTGAGCTGTAAGGACCAGCTACAAGGATGGGCAAGCTGCAGCTACCTGAGCAGGTAAATGCAGGGATGAGTTTGGGTAATGGTAACAAATAGACATGATGGCAATAGACTAAAAATGTGCTGCTGAGACAAAGTAGAGGCTGGGGTACATTGTAGAATGTGGACTTCTCCCATGAAATGTCCTTCTCAGCCCTGAAATGTCCCTCTCAGTTCTCCCCTGTACTCAGGGCACAAGTTAAAAAGACTGCTGATAGCCCTAAAACAAGTAAGGGAAATATAGTAATGAATTCAGAAGAGGCTTAATAATATTAACAGTTCTCTGGATGTTTTGATGGATTTTAGTATACCTGTTAGGAACAGAGTCTGTTTATCCATTTTAGACCTTTACCTCAAGTTAAGGGAAAAAGAATATTAAAAAAAATAAAAAAAAAGAACAAAAAACCCCCAAGCAAAAAAGGAGGGTCAGTGACAAATTGTGCTAAACTATTCCAGGGTACAATACAGGTTAAATCAGGTAACGACAGGATGAAAAACACAGACTGAAATGCAGATCTAATCTATCCAAAAGTAGGGTGAAAAATCATTTCCCTTCACATATTAGCACAAGCATAACCATGCACTGAACTCATGTTGCTGCTGGGATCCCTGCCTGCAGGCGCACTGAGATTGCTTCTTCATTTCTACTTTTCTGCAAAGCTGTCAGCATTTCTTACACAACTTCCATGTGCTAATTATCAGGGCTACCCAAGCAATAACCAGGATTTTTATGTCCTAAGTATTTGGGTTGTATAAGGCCTGCAGAAGAGGAGTTCTTGCTTGTTAACTGGGGCTGGTCTTTCTCACAGGTTGCAGTGTACTACCAGAAACATGGAGCTAGAGGCACAATGGAGAAACACAAGTGATGAAATCACCACTGTTCATGTAGCAAGTAAAAATTCATTTTGGAGGGGCTGGAACCATCTGTTACTACCTGTATAATGGCACTTCTTACAACTTGGCAGCTAAAAGCAGGCTGTAAAGGGGGAGTAGAAGCTGCAACTTTCTCTCTGCGTCTTTGCAGGGTGGTGGGAAGTGGAGGGAAATAAAATTGTCCACATTAGTTGATACACAGGCAAAACTGTAATTTTGGAGGGGGGGATTGTTTACCTTAAAAGCTGTGTAAATCAGCTTGGAACTGAATTAAACAGGTGGCTGACCACCTGTACATAATGATTAACTGTGCTTACACAATAATTTATGTGAAAATACCGTCAAAGCCCGATAACATCACATCTGCTACTACTGTACTATTGTGCAGAATGTTTGTATTTATTATTTCTTTGAAAAAAGAGTTAGGTGTTGCTGACCTTTCTTCCCTGTGTTTTGCATTGAGGTAGAGTGTTTGCACCGGAAAGTTTAGTGTTCTTCCTACTGTTATAAATTTTGAAGTATCATATTTGTGCATACTTGGCAATTTGAACAAAAATTATTTGATTTTAAGTACTGAAAAGTACCTGAATTAGTCTGATAAACCATTGCATTTTTTAGCATTTTTTTAAAATTGTTATTGAACACCTTACTACTTATAAGGTATTTAAAATTGCTGCTCTGTATATATTTAGACATGCTGGAGTTTTCTTCACCTTTGAGAAAATTATAAACAACATGCTTTGGTCTTTATTAAAATTTTAATTTATGCAAGTAGAATCATATTCTTGCCGGACACTATTTTTAGCAAGGAGTACCTTCAGGTCTGGTAATTTACACTGTTAGGAGCAAAATCAGAATGTGACTGCATGGCATGTGTTCCCATTGAAGGAAGTTAATTCTGCCTGTGAAAGTACAGTGTTAACCCAACTCTGGTGAGTTTTGGCTGATGCCATCACCACACCACTCATCCATCCAACCACTCAAGTGAAAGGCTATGAAAGAGCTCCAGAGTCCGTGCAGGTTTACAAAGGAGAAGGTGAAATTCCTATCAGTTTATTATACATAGAGCTGAAGACAAATGATTTGGGACTTGTTTAATGAGCTTTTCATCCAGCCCTCTTTTGAAAGGGCTTCAGGTTCCCTCAAGTTCCCAGCTTATTGTCACTTCAGCCCTTCATGGCAGCATCCAGTATCCAATGTCCATCACAGGAGAATTCAAATTTGGTGACATCCTTATATCAAAGACTTGGGTTCCTGCACAACTGGGGGTAAAATGCTTGGGAATGGCAAATGAGATTCAATGGATTAGAAAAACTAGTAACAACCATACATTTTTTAAAAAACAGTTAATATTATCCCATTTATATCATAGCAGCATATTCAATTCATTGTACATTTGCATGTCTGAAGGAAATCAGTCCAGGAGTTTTCAAATTCTTCATTAGTTATCTTAAATTCAAACCCTGAGGGTACGTACAAAACTGATTTTGCTTATTTCATGTCTTCATTGTAAAAAAAATCTCCAATTGCAGCCACGTTTATTTTCCTAGAAAAATATAAAAGAGAGTAATAAAATTCTGCTGTACCATAAAGAATTATGTACTTTTCCTAAATTAGCCCTGGTAACTAATATTAGAATTCCAACAGACATATTCTTATATGCCTGTATCCCTAGAGAGACCTCTCAGGGCAATGAAAAAAGGAAATTTAAAGTTTATGAGAATACTGCTTGTAAACTCTGGGTTATCAGAACAGGTCCAGGATTCCCCTTCACACCAGCATCCACAAAAAGAGGACACATATGTGCCATTTCATCAGGAACTTCTCACAGAGTTTCCTGCATGTCACTGTGCCTGTCCTGTTATCCACAGCTCCAGTTTCTGTGTCGCTGGTTCTCTGCATTCACAGTAGAACAAATAGCATAACTATCAGTTAGGAGAGCTTCAAACACCAATTGCAGTGGCAACATTTCTAGTACGATTAAAATTCTAGCCTAACTCACATTTGATTTGGGGAGTCACTACTTCTTAACAGGATAAATGGAAGAATCCATTGAAAAAATACATAACATGTATTTTCTGTCTCCAGCTGAGTCTATATAGTCAGTTGGCCTCTGGACCCTTGGATTTTATATCTATCCCATCACTTTCCAAGCTATAATTCACTCCTTGTCTTTCAGCACTA
Organism: Geospiza fortis; assembly: GCF_000277835.1. Classification (NCBI taxonomy): domain Eukaryota; kingdom Metazoa; phylum Chordata; class Aves; order Passeriformes; family Thraupidae; genus Geospiza; species Geospiza fortis. Next base: position 5,774,745 of record NW_005054333.1, on the reverse strand, counting down.
TGCTAACATGAACAGGCTTTTTTTTACCACACAAAATCCTCTGACAAATACATTTGATGACTCATAATTGTTCTGCTTTGTTTCTTGCAGGGTTGCCAAGAGCATTATGTCCATTGCACAGGAGTTGACTGAATTTATTAACACTTACCATTAATATTAACCATATCCTTTCATTAAAAAAAAAACCAAAACACCACCACCATTGTAAAGGATTTATTTTTCATAAAAATATAGAACAGATGTAAATCTAAAATAATCCACTCAAACAATTGTTCAGAAAAAGATTAGAGGGAGTGGCCCATAATCCTTAATAAAACCTGATTTGAAAGCCATGTTTGCCCAAAATCACAGCTCTGTCCCTTCTCTTTTCAGATGCCTCCACCTGTTCAAATTTTGGAGTGAAGATTCCTTGAGCATGGAGTGCAGGTTAAGTCTCTTCTTAGGTAATTTCTTTCTGTTACACAAAAAGTAGAAAAGGTCCTGCTACCCTGGCACTCCACTGTTGTTTCTAGTTCACACACATTACATGAATTTTGCTCTTCCCACATTCAAAGAAGCAGTTAATGCCTGGAGCACCCAGCACACATATCACTCTTATGCCCTGCTCTCCCATAGAGAACCCCTTTTCTCTTCAAACTGCCAAGCCAAATCATTAATGGGCTGCAATACAAAAAGTACAGCAAAAAAATGTGCTTGTAGTGTAGCAGTTCTGCTTGGATTGAAATGTATTTATTTCATTTAAATCTCCCCAACTCTAGTACATCGTCTTTTATATGAAAAAAGTCCTTTTTATTTCCTCTGTTTCTGTGTTGTTATTGTCCCACTTGATGTCAGACATCACGCCAACAGGGAATATTGGCAATTCTACTTTTAGTAATAAAGATGTCTTCATTGTTATTAATACAAAGAAGTAATTACAGTGCTTGTTTTGGTTATGTAACTGATAACAAACACTCCTAAGCTGCAAAAACTTGAAGCAGGAGAGAATTCAGGACACAGATGCAGGCATCACCTTCTTCCACTTTGCAAAGCTGTCTGTATGTTCAACTGCCTGTGCTTGAGGGGCCATTCATCCCATCATCTCTATCCTGGCCATGATTTGCAGAAACGTAAATAAAATCAGTTTAGCTCAGATTTTGACTAGGGTTCCCCTTTTCAAACAGCTTTGTTACTTCTGTTTATGTTTTGTATCTGGGCGCATCCCTTACCACAGTTTCTGGTTGCCATAAGGGCTGATGCAGAGAAAACAAACACAGATTGATGTAGCTGCTCTGTGCACAATCCTTTTCCCAGCTATCTCTGGTGGGCAGGCAGTCTGCATCAAAGTACACAATGATTCAAATACAAATCCAAATATTACAATACAAATATTAGGAGGCAGGGGTTTTGTTCTGGTTCCTAGTTATTTTTTCCAGACACCACCACGTCCACAAAGCAGTACATTGTGTAGTAACCTCAGGTGGCACTGGGACAAATATTTCTCTTGCAAGCTAAGATTCATCTCATCTGGCTGCAGATGACCCAGAGACAGATGCTGAAGTCTACACCAATTGTTCTTGGTTTTCTCTAAAGCTAGAGAAGATAAAGAGGAGCAGTGCCCACAGAAGGGATTTATTTCGCACAACTTAAACATTTTCATTAAGGTGGAGAAAAATCCCCATTGGCATTGCCTTTTACTCCTGCTTAACTGTAGAAACAGCTAAGAGTGACAAGGGCAGACTTAGATACCCAGCTTTAGAGATGTCAAAGAGAGAAAAATAAATCCCCAGTCCAAAATCCCCAATCCAGTCCTTAAAGATTACAGAGGAATTCTGGGGACCAGCTGAATGATAAAAAGTTGGATGCAAACCACAAATCAGTCTTCAGTCATCTTCATGAGCCTTGGGGGTCTTATGAAGAATTTCTTTGAAAATATATTAAAAGAGAGGTCTAGAATGAAGGTTGGTATGAACAGCCACTAGTCTCTGACAGCAAGGAGAATTACTCTGCCTTTCACTGGATATTTTCCAATAATTGCTCATTTTAAATCTGAGCGATTTCTTGATAACACACATAAAGATTTTTTTTTTCTAAAATTACCTCTTTAGCTAATGACTTAGATGAGACATTTGTTTGCATTTGCTGCATTCATTTTCTTTCATATTCAGTGACTAGTTCCTGCTGCCAGCAGGTGAGCTCCTATCTGCATTTCCCTAATAAAGAGATTTAACAACAGATGCAGTTTTGATCAGGTTTTTTCAATTCTGTCTTCATCAAACAGTTACTCAATATTTAAAATTAGGTATTGAATGATGTTAAAATACAACAGTACTTTTTTTCTGGCTCTTCATATATAAAAATTTTGGGACCATCTGCCTCACAAGCCTCTTGAACAAAAGACATTTAGTTTTGGTTAGTCTTAAAATTTTTTATTACGGAGTTTCAGTGAGCACTGGATTTATGAAATCAGTGAGAAACTGAAAAATGTTGCAATGTACTCATTAGGACAGACATTAAATCCTTGAATCTATGACTCTTTATATTTTGATCAAGTTCTGCATTTCTAAAAATATTTTTATTTGGTTTTTCTGTATGGACTAGGTCTTGGTGAAGCTGACAGACTGGAAAACAACATTGCCGTAACATGGTTTGTTTCTGATAGTCTTACCAGGGTCACTCAGTTAGTTATTCTACATTTTCTGCCTGTTATTTCTGATTTGGATCCCACTGCCCAAGGCTACACTGAAGACCAAGGAGATGGTCCTGAGGATCTTTCTCATTACTCTGTACTTTATTTACAATAAATGGCTATATGCATGCTGAATTCATCTACTTCATACTACCTTCAGTCACCCTGAACAGGAGTTTACTGCTCCAAATTCCTTTGACATGATTATTAGACTTCAGCTAATGCCACTTGAATTTACCAGCATTGCCAACAAGACATACCTTCAAAGAAAATATTTGATGCAGACATCATGCCTCCTTTCACAAATATTTCCTTTGCATCCTCAAACCAATGTTGTTTTCTACAAGGTCTTTTAATGTTTTTTTAAAGTTCTGTCCTTTGTGTGCAAAGTAGGACTGATTCTTGCAATCACGTTTGCTCTAAGCAGAGACACCTCATTTGTTCTTTCCTTCCTCCATTTTCACAAACAGGACAATAAATTAGCACCACGGGTTTCTCACCTATATTTCTGACATCTTTAACATGGGAATTCAAACAGGCAGTTTGAATATAAATACCCATGTATTTTATATGGGAAAGAATACTTGTCCAGCTAAATACTGGCTGCAGGGGAGATTGTTCTGAAAAAGTAAAACTATTTTGTGAAAAAGTTTGGAAATAATTGCTTGGTGACAGTGTAGTCACAAAACATTTGCCCTCATGCTTTAGCTATTTGAAAAACTAGCAAATGTCTACAGGAGGGTGCTCATTAATGCAATAAAATCTCTAAGAGTTAGAGTCTGCTTTGCTATCTCATAATTTTGCCTCATAGGAAGTTTTAATTGTGTTAAGAATATTAAGGTCCCATACTTTCAGAGTATGAGTTTTCAAACTATTTTTTAGGAGGCTGGCTTCAGCCTTCCCATTTTGAACACCAAGCTCACAGAGAGGGAGTTTTTGGGCTTTTGGTTAAAAAATGCATGGTTTTGGAGTAGGGAGGGAGGTCAGCCCTATGCAAGGATATGTGGTGCATAGTTCCCCATGAATGCACTGGCCAGGCTATCTCAATCTAGAAGGGTGCTTGTGTAGACTTGTGCTTGGAGTCAGTGGGCTCTGTTGCAAGCAGCTTTTAGTAAATCAAATGATTAAGCACAGATAAGTCAAGCAGTTTGTTGCTGCCTTGAGAATGACTGTGTTGCCTATTCTGCTTATGCCGAAGACAAAAAAACCTAAGCTGGCTGGTACTTCTGAAAAGGCATCAAAGATGTGCTTCATCCTTGCGGCCCCCCTCACTCCTGCTATGCCTTCGTTCCTCCAGCAGCAGCAGCAGCAAAGTTCCCGTTATTCGGAGCTCTCCTCTTCCCGGGCCAGGAGCAGTCTGGCTCCCAGCCCCTGGCTGCAGGTTTTGCCTGTGCTGATGCAATGATCTGAGCCAACCATCCCAGAGTGATTCTCTCCACACAGTGTTACTCTGAGCCCTGTGCATGGCACACACCTGTCTGGAAGAAGCTTTACTGTGCAATGCACAGACGTGCCCTCAAAGACACAAAGAGTTAACGCAGTGTAATTTTCCAAATAAAACTAAAGGCAGTGCATCATTTTTTTATAAGCTATGGCAGGCTGTGTGACACCATGTAATTTTTGAGGAATTTTATACTTTGCAAGAAAACAACAATAGTCTCTGTCTTTTTAAGGCTGTTTTTTACCTGCCAAAAGCACCCATTTGCTTTGTTCTGATTGCAGTATAAATATTGTTGTGAAGGCATTTAATGATGGCTACAAAGATTCTTTTATTTTACCTTGCAAAGGGACATTTCAGAAGTTTACCAGGCATATTCATCTCAATTGAATGAAAAATATTATGCCCACTAGATTTGCTGAAGTAGACCCTATAGGAATAAATGCTACAGTAAAACATCAGTGAGCACTAACACATGCAAAGTATCCCAAACCCTTCTATGGCCTATTTGGTAAATCTGTAGCAGAGATAAACAAAGGTAGGAATTCAGTGTCATCATTCCACAAATGGTATGAGCAGCTCAAGCCCCAGCTCTCCCTTGCTGACTGGCTGCATGAGTTGAGAACCACAAGCAACATCACTGAGTCTGATACAGGAGAGACACCTGCCTTGCAGACACTCAGGAAAACGATCCCTCCAAAGAGATCCTGCATCTGCTTGGAAGTACCATCCCTCTGTGACCTCCCAGCTGGAATAATGAGCTTATGCTTCAGCACTTGCACAGTCGCATGTAAAATTGGGCTCAGTATGATTAAACAAAAAACTCAGGACTGAAATTCATGATGATTGACCAAAACCAGCTTCTCTTCAGATTCTCTCTTGCAAATGTAACATAACTCAGTCCCTGCTGAGTCAGGAAAGTTGAAACAAATTACCTTTTTAGTAGGTCAGCTTTCCTTATTTGGTTAAAATAAAAATGTTAGTCCCAGGTGTAGGATCCCCTTTAGCATTGAAAGAACCAGGAATAATGCCCCCTAATCCCAGAGGCTATAGCCTGATAATTGCTGCCAAGTGCTGCAGCCTATTCTCTAGCCATGGCTTCTCCACATGCTAGGAATGACTTGTTTGCAGATTCACTGCATGGCCACCTCACCCTTTGAAGAACCACTACATCCCTGCTGCTCTGTAGCTCCCACATAACCTTCCTACGAGGGGAGAACATCTTACTCTAGGTTATTTTCAGATCAGCATCTCATTAATCATTCTGATTTATTCTTCTATCAAACCTATTTATTTTTTCCACTGCTGTCTCAGAAGCATAAACCTATTTTCTGTCTCTGTGTAACTGATTTAAATGCTTGCTTTTCTGAAGCGCCCTACACCAATTTAGTGAAATTCTTGACTACTGCATCTGCTAGTTATTGTTATTGCTACATTGTACTTAACTAGATTTTTAAACTATTTTCTTATTGATGGCTGTTTCAACCCATTCTTTACATCTGTAAAGGAGACAGTCAATTGTAATAGTAGTAATGTAAGTTTCATCTTTTGAAGAACAAGACAAGAAAGCACATTGCAATATACGCTCAGATTTTGAAATTACAGAATATAAAAATTGATGTCTCATGAACCTTAGTATTACTAACAGAAGACAACTTGGTTTTTCATGTCATATTTTTCAAGATAATATTGAAAGGGCAGTAAGCAGAAGGCATAGACAGTGCTAGACACTTGGCAGCAATGTATAAGTATATATAAAGCTGCTTTGATGGTTAAACAGAGATATATGTTGCATTTGATTTTTAAAAAAAATCTGAAGCAGATTAAACATGTGATTTCCTTACATTTTGGTGACACTGAGCCATGTCTGTAGATCCCAATGGGTACCTAATAGCATCTTTAAACATCTAAAAACATTCAGACAGCTATGATGGAGGACTCCTGCTAAATGGCAACACAGAACTTTCAAGCCCCTTCTCACCCTTTGCTGGGAGATACCAAAGGGATGAATTAATAATGGAGAGTTTGAAATGACATAGAAAGAAAAGTAAGGAATACAATAAAGATGAGGAATTCATGCTTGTGTACATATATGAATATCTATGCACACATATATACAGACCTGAAGTTGGGGCAGTATTTAAGTTTGTATAAAACCAGAATAGAAATAGGAGGTGTTTTATATGACTGCATGCTTGACTGCCAGAATTATTATAAATGAGCCCTCAGGAGCTCACAGCTGAAAGGATGATCCATTTGCTACTTGTGATGTTATCTCTGCTAAGAGGTGTAAATGAATATGAAATTCACTTCTGCATGACTCCTGAAAATGACAAAGCATTTCTTATCCAACCATGGAATAAGAAAGACAATCCAGAGTTACTAATGGTACTGATGTGTAATCTTGTCTGACATTCCTCCTACAAGCATTTATTAGTAATTTGCTGAAGAGAGGACATATGACTAACAGGGGTCAGTTAGTCATTGAGTTTGGCTGAATTTCATGTTTGGATTCTGTGAAAGGCTGATCTCTGACTATCTTTGAAACATTTAAATATAAAGTAATCACCAGTGGCAACACACAGGAAGAACCAGCTCTTGTTTATCACATTTATTTCTCAGTGTACATAAGCACTGCTACAGCCCAACCCCAAAATGATTAATTTGTTTTCAAAACTTCTTTCAAACTTGTCCTATAGTTGTGGGTTGGTTTTTTTGAGGAGGGGAGGGGGGTGGAAGACAGGGGGAATGCTGAGTGATGGGACAGTTTACCATCTATTTCCCTTCCCACCTTTTTAATTGCATATTAATTATCAGAGAAAAAAATCCACACATTTCCCTCTTGGTCTCCTAAAAGCACAAGGATTAAATAGATACTAAGCATTTTTCAAAAACAAATCCTCAGAATAAACGGCATCTGTAGCACTGTGCTATTCCTAAGCTTTCTTATCCACTGGGGTGACAGCTGAAGTGGTGGGAAAAGTAGAAACACTACCTTCAAGGACTTTGACTTAATTCCTGTTCTGGTTCTTTGCAGCAGCTCAAAGAGGAGATGCAAGAAATTATTGTAGCATAAACCACCTTAACTCATTCCTTCTTGGAAACAGTATTAATGGAGATAGTGCCTGTGAGCTGTACCCACAATGACGAGTTTGGGACAAGAGTGGCTACTTGGAGTGAAGTAGTTGGTGCAGAAGATGTGAAGATCTCATTATTTATAGTTCAGGGGTTTTCCCATCTCTGACATGCTCTAGTCTGATCCTGTGGTTTGCATGCTCTCTCCAAAGGCATTTCCTATGGAGACACTAGCAAGTAAAGTCTCGCTTAATGAAGGCAGCAAGGAAATCTGCTATAGAGGCACAAACCCCAGCTGAAGTGTTGATGTAACACACCTCGACTGCACAGCCTCGGAAAGTCCTCATGCTTATCACCCCAATTCTGAGAACTTTTTTAGTGAGTGGCATTTGAAACACCAGGATTTTTTCTTTGTTTGTCTTGCATTCCTTGGGTGCTGACACTTAAACATTGGCATTACATGTCTGAAGTCTCTTCTGAAGTGGATGTACGTAACCTTAAATGTTTTTTGGTGTTGGTACAGGTTTTATTTTTAGGATTTGGGTTGGGGTTTAAATTTTTTGGGTTTTTCTAATGAGTTTCAGTGTAAATTAAGGCACATTCTTCTAGGACAGAGGGCATGGTGGAAATGCTCAATAGGAATTATCATCCCCCATTACTTTTTGCATGGTACTTAAATGGGCAGTTACTGTGGGTTCATAATGAATGTTGGCTGACAGCACTGCTTTTGAAATGCTACTATCAGCATCCATCAAAAAATTTCCAGTTCTTTCAGATTATTTGCTTCTCTATTCTCAACTGGTTGCAGGGAGTCAGCAGGATCTGTTCAGGTCTCCTCCAATAGTCATGGATGGATGAATTTATGTTGACACAGGAGTTACCACAGTGTTGAAGTATAGAATGCAAGTGTTTTAGGCAGTCTTAAAGTTTCTAAGCAGCTTTCTAAATAACCTTAGAAGAATCTTCCACTCCTATTGGAAAGGAGTTTCTCTAGAAAGTTGGGGAAAATTTAGGAATTGTGTTAGAATTTAATATATTTTTGTCACAGATCTCTGAGATAGAGAGTAGCTAACAAGTAGCCTGATGCCATAAAGCAGCTGAGGGGATGGTCCTGGAAACCTGCTACCCTTATGCTTAGAACTGCTGTTTTGTCTTCCTAAACAGCCTGCTGGAGCTGCATCTGCTCAGAGCAGGACATTGGCATAGATCATCTTCAGAGACCTCTTCCAATATCAACTACTTCATGATTCTCTCACATTTCCACCATTTTTCTGTTTCACTCACCAGCTTTATAGTTTTGAAAGAAAATGTGATAAAGATCTAACAATACTTTATTTGGTGTTTTTTAAGGTAAAATACCATGCAACACTTCTCAGTGATATGCTGAGGTTATAGCCTTAGGCTCTTGAAAGTCACACGCACACACGAAGAATTTGTCTTCCTGTTGGGTCCTCATGGAGCCTGGATTCACTGCCCTATAGGAAATATGTGTGTTTATAAACACATTTAAATGCTGCAGAGCCAAGACATCCTTCCTTTTCTGCCAAGATCTGAGATCCCAGACCTGCTTCAAGCAGGCAGGAGAAATAGAGGTTTTTCTCTATTTGTCACCATTCTGAACTCAGATGTCATGTGATTAAATAAAAAGGAAGTGAGAAATCTTTATGACTGCTAAAGGATATCCATGAGACAGAGACTGTCATGTACATTCAGGTACTAGCTTGGTTTCTTCAAAGATTATATTTGTTTTATGTAGTATTTTCCCTTTGGTTTAGAGAGCAATCTTTTTAAATTGTGCCTGGAAGCAAGGTTTATAAAAGGGAAAGTTTTTGGTCTACTTCATAATCTGATTTAAATCTACTATGACTCATTAATATCTGTTACATCCTGTATGTTACCAACAATTAGTACTGTCTAATTGATGCAATTTATCAATGATATAAAAACTTCTGAGTTACCATTTACATTATACGTTAGCTCATGCTCTGGATAAGTTTGAGTTCTAGTCTGAATCATCTTTTTTAATTATAATTATTATTATCAGCATTTTAATTATTATTACAGTAAAAAAGAAACTATACCTACTTGGAAGAAAAATGAGTCCTTTCAACTAACGAAGAGAAACTAAATAAGCCAGAAATTAAGCAAAAACATGTGACAATGTTGTATTCATGTTCCTTCCATTTAATTTGAAAGAATGCCCCTTTTGTGCTGATAATGAGGTTTACAACCAACAAAATTAAATGTTTCATTAACATGAGACTAACCCACTATAGTAAACACTACCTTAGTAGGAGGTTTTTGCAGAGTTAATCAGTTCTGTAGTACTCCTAACTCTGTTTATCCTTTTCATATCAATTATTGAATACTTTCACACATTTATCTATTACAGAGTATTAAGAGAAAATATCATTTTTGGATTACATTATCTAACTCTCTCTCAACTACGCGTGGGGTTTCTTACTGGCATCGGTACCTCTGCCATGTTTTTCAAAATACATAGTCTAACTAATTCTTGTTAGCAAAAAATTGCATCTTACTTTTCGTAAATAAGGAGCAAAAGGAGAAATACCTAATATCCTCTGCTCCTTTTTGCTATATCACTGCATAACCATGGAAAACACAGGGAGAAGGAGCATCAGGATAGCTGCCATGTTCTTTGAATCTTTTTGATACTGACAAAATACTTCACATTTTTTCACATTAGAGAACTTTGAGATAAAGGAAATGAATTTGCTCCCCAAAATAATAAGACAACACCCTAAAAAATGGAAATTGCACCTGGAGTATTTGCAAGGCAGTGACTAGATTGAGCTCCATGTGATGTAGCTACAAGTGGAAGTTCAAACTAAGACCTGAGATGCATGACTCAGGATCTAACTCTCCTTCCACGCAAGAAATGACAGAAATTCAAGACTAAATGAAATAACTGTAATAGTGTCTCAATCAAATAAGTCTTCAAAGCTCTTGCTCTGGGACTACTTAAGAGGTGAGGATCATTAGACATGGTAAAAAAATGTCTATTGCAACAGCAAGGCACCTAAAATTAATTTTCTTCTTAGGAGGTTGTTGCCTAAATAAATCCAGACAAAACAATCCAGCAAGATTAGTATGCATGAATTGTAGTGCTTCTAGAAAATGAAGACCCCCAAACTCTAGAAATAGAAAAGACAGAGAGAAAGGCTTGTTCACACTAGGGAACTGCATTCAGGGCTTGCTTGCCCTTAACCTTCCTGAAAAACTCCCTAATAGGCACCTAAACACCTTTGGCTGCACTCTCTGAAGCAGGGCGCCACCCTACAAAGTAGCCAGTTTGACAGATCTACTACTCAAGATGTTGAAAATCAAATACTGTGGGTTTTTTCTAAAGATCATATTTGCTCAGCCTTTCTGCATTCAGAAATAAAATGTCTTTCATACTGAAATTTAAAAGATACTGTGAGTTCTAAGCAGTAATCTCGAACCTCAGTATGCTCTGTCTAAATATCATATACTTGACAAATACTTGTTGTCTCACTATTAATATAGTACAGAATATTGGGATTCCTTCTTTTACTTAATATATAACATATTTTACTAATGAGAATCATAGATACTCATTGAAGAACAGTAGACCACTATTCTAGCTGCAGTTTGCAGTGCAGTGGGTTAAAAAATAAAGCACAGCCTCAAATTTAATAGATGATATGCTGGCTCTGGGGAAGCCAATTCAGATTTTGCCATTGATTTCCAATTGTGAAAGTGTTCCACAATACATGTTTGGACTGTAAAAGAAATCAATACTATTTTGAGACATTTACTGGCTGAATTCTGTTTCTTTTTAGTTCCCTTGATTCCTTTATGTAGGCCAAGAGAAATTCATTCAGAGAACTTTGTGGACTGATAGATTAATGAATATGATTAAGCTATCAGCCCACAGACTGGTGGCAACAGCCTAAATCGTATGAAATTTCTTTTAGTTTTCAAACTTCCCTTTTATTATCAAGGTGGGGTTTAACATAGCAAAATGAAAAATTGACACACAAGTCAAGAAATATCAAACAAGATAAAACACATATCCCAAAAGCATTGCCTATAATGATCTGGTTTTTGTGAGCACATAGGGTACAGATATAGGGTACAGATATACTTTACATAAATCTGCCCTCTCCATCGTTTGAAAATGAGAAAAAGTGAGTAATTTTGAAAGAATTTTCAAGAAATTGTAGG
>NW_005054333.1:5721139-5763312 GCF_000277835.1 Geospiza fortis | reverse complement strand
GAAAAAAAAAAAAAGCAGAGAAAATCAGCTTGCAAGCTGAGCCATTACTCGTCCAGGTTTTGCCTAGAATAATTTTCTCCAACAAAGTTAATCATCCCTGAAAATATTAGTTTAAAGGATGCATTGAAATCATGTAGCTGTATCTGTACTAAGTTGCTATGAAAGGCAGCTTGTACTTTTACAGTGCTCTGATTTTCCAATTTACAATGTACTTTAAAAAAGCATAACAATTTATTGCTTATTTTCAATTAAAGAAGATTATTTAGTTCAAAATATCTTTGCAGCAACAAGGTTGGTTAAACTAATACATGGCATTTGATACTATATGATTGCTTCAGCTTCAGAAAATATCAATATGGATATATGAGCTATAGTTTTGTAAAATGAAAATGAGGGCATTTTTTTTAATTTAAAGATATTCCTTTTATAGCTTTTCTTTTAAGTTCTTGAAAAGCAGCTTGGCTCTTCATATTTCATAAAGTGGAAATGTGTTTATGAGTACTAAATGCAGTGCGATATAGTCTACATAGTGACATACAGAATAGGCACGTGTGTACTGCATGTTAGATAATATTATTCTTTCATAATTTATCTACATGGTATATACAATTTTCCTCAGAGAGGGAATATACCCAACATGTTCATGAGATCCATACACTCCATCTGAGATGTTAAGGGAGTTACCTCCTGAGACAGATCACACGCTCTTGTTTCTCTGCAAAAATTAGGTGGTACCTTAAATAATGCTGAATTACAGTGGAATTCCATGTGAGCACTTAAAACACTCACAAGGCTACAGAATGAGTTAATTATGATCAGTGTTATTACAGTGAATACCAAATGAATTAATAATGCTGGCACACTTAAAATGAAGTGTTAGCCAGGACTGCGGCAGAACAACGCGTCAGGTTAAACATTATGTGATGAAAGGCATTACGTGCTCAGCGGGAAGAAGCAAACTCGGTCTCTGCAGCTCCACACTCCCAAGCACAGTGCCCGCCAGCATCACACACACTTCATATTTGACCAAGTCAAATGCACATTTCCCTGCAGGAACAAGTGTTCAGCAATGCTAGGCGCAGTTTAAATTTCCAGAGGGAGAAAACATACCCAGTAGAGAAGAAGCATTTTGTAGCAGCACTCTGAAGGTCTCCTTTTCCTATAGACAGAATTTTTCTAGGTATCTATAACATTAAAAGAGTTCACTTAAATGAAGCTGAACACAGAAGAACACCTGAATCTTTTAGAGCATGCTGCTGCCCCAAGTTGTGCTGTCACTTAGCAGACACTGCGTACTCTAGCTGGAATGAAACTGTGAAATACCAAACCTAATAAATTATTGCTTCATAACCTTCTGAAGATAACCTGCCTGGAAGTCATCATGAAATTTTTGTTTAGATAGAATATATTGCAACAATTCATATCTACTATACATTTGAAAGGTGTGAAAGCATAAATGGATTTAATCAGATGTAATTATTTTTATGCCTAGTACTCAAAAATACGCAGAAATGAATTTATGGTAATTTGGCAGCCAGTGCGAATTGTGTTTATAAATGTTGAAACAGCTGTTGGCAAATGCAAGTGTGAAAGCAAGGAAAACAGCTTTTAACTTCCTCGCGTCAGGTTTGCGGTAAAGGAATCCTCGCTCCTTGTGAGAGCTGGGCTCTGATTGACACACACTTCCAGCTGCTTCCCTCAATTCATCCCACACACATAGGCACAGAAAAGAGATAAGGATTTGCCCTCTAAACTTTGACTAGTTCTTCACTGGCTCTCCTCCTGTCTGTAACTACAAGCACACGTTACACAGTAAAACACAGTAAAGCAGCTCTCAGGAGAAGGATTACTATAGGAGGAATGGATAACATGAGGACTTAGTGCACTTCTCTCTGCTTTAACTTTTAGCATCTTCCCTCTAGCTGGAGATGCCTGTACTGCCCCACCTTTACTCATAGATCACATGCTTGAAGGTTTGTTAACGAGAAACATGCACCTCCTTAAAGCTGCGCCACTGCTTAACTCCTGTGCTCTCCAGGGCGGGCTTGTAGCATTGCTTTCCCAATTTCAGTTTTAGGGTTTTATGCAGAAATAGTCTGCTTTATAGAAATACATGCACTCTACCTTAATGAACGATAGCTCTGCCTGCAGTACTCCTGCCCAGTTCTCATAGCTTGGTTTCTGTATAAAAATCTCAGTTAAAGTAATTTCTGAAGTTTTACATGGTATCAATGACTCATTTTGTTCTATATCTTTATTGCTTTATTTCCATGCATTCTAGACAGACAGACTAAAAATACCTAGCTTGCTCTAAAATTCCCCTTCAGGTTCTAATCCTAAATGTAATTATTTTTTTGAAAATAAGTGAACAACAGAACTAAAAGTGATAAGTAAAGTCAACAAGTAAAGTCAACAGCACAAGGTAGGCTAGTGTCAGGAAAGTAACCTATTTATGAACTGGAAGAAATAACCTGTATGAACAGCAGCGGGGACTGACCTGTCAACACTTATGATATTCAAAGCCATCATTTTTAAACAAACAGCAAGGGTAAAACACATCATTAATGGATAAGTACACTTTTAACTCAGAGTATGTTACAACTTTTCACATAATTTCCGATTTTGAAGATGTAACTAAGAGCTGACTGTGTACATCACAGCCTTAATCCTAGTATCTGACTTTATCAAATGATGGGGTTCTCTTTCATTCCTGTACTCTATGTTATTGTGGAAATCAGAAGCATTTCCAATAAATTATAGATTGACCAGTACTAAAGGCTCTTTGAAAACCACACTCAGTCTATCTCCTACTAAACATTTTTAAGCTTCTGTTAGGCTCCTTTGAAAACCGTAGAGTGCCCTCTGTTGACCAAAACATATTCCTTTAACATATTAAATATTTCATACAGAAAATATTACATTTTCATATTTTCTTATGTTTCACTTAAAAAAAAACCAGTTTTGCAAAAGTGAATGTATCCCCTCAAAGACTGCTATTAGAATGCAGAAGTATAAAAAAATCCAAAACTACAATTGACTGCATTACTAAATATTTACACATAATAGTGATGATTGGAAAGATACATACCTGGCAACGCTAGCTGAGAGCAATTTCCTTCCCTGCTTATGCACATGTCTGTTCATTGGTGCCTACTGTCCTGAACATGCACACTTCTATCAATAAAATTTAAAAAATTAGACTTGGTAAAAACTCAGAGCAGACACAGATACTGCATGACAAAGCACACAGTGAGCAACAGAAAATGTGTGGTAAATGATGATTGCTTAATCCCACCATGTTCTCCCAAAAAGCAAAACAGCTGAGCGCAGATTTCAGCTCCCATGTTGTCTCCATATGACACAGAAAAATTGATGGCTTGGCTTGCTGGTGACTTCGAAAATAAGTTCCAGCAACCCTTGATAAAACAGTAAATTTTATTGCAATTTCTGAGCAGGGATTCATAGGAGGATGAGAATAGTTCTGGGTTTTTTCCCATCATTTTTCTTTTCTCATCTGTTCGCTGAGGGAAAGCATTGTTATACTTAAGACTATTTCACATGTTAATTGATTGAGGATGTTAACACTGACAGTGATTGACTTGCATTTAAAATATCTTCTAAAATAACATATAAAATAACATCTGATATACTTTGTTAAAATGTTGATAAACGACTCACACTTCATAATGAGCATTGAGATAAATGTTAATCTATATTTAATCTAACCAGTTAAGGAAATAGTTCCATTTATCCTGTGTTGTGCAGATAATGATTCATTTTTGGAAGTGACTGTTCTGTGATATTTTGTAACAAAGGAATACCAATTTCCATTATTTTGTTTGTGTCCATTTGAATGTGTAGAAATAAAAATAAATAGTTGTGTAGTTTGATTTCTCTTACTGTATAAGGATTTTGGTTCCAGCTCTTGAAGAAATGGATCCTTATGCTGAATGTCTGTGTACTCAAAAATATGCTGGCAACTATAAAAACACATGGACAATTCACCTGTTGAATCCAGTTAAATCACCAGTAAACAGAGTAAATTAACACTTACTGCCTAATGTAAACCACACAGACTTAAACCAGATGTCTGGAAATTAAAGAAATATACAGACACACAGTTCTTCACTAATCTTGGCTATTTCTTGCATTGTATTTTTCTGCAAAGTTGATTTTTCCCTAATCCTATGAATAAACCATATATTCATGAAATCAAGGCTTTATTAAGTTGGGAATATGGCAATATAATTTTTTTAAGTACATTCATCATTATAATTTTTGCATAAGATCTTCATTTTTCCAGGTCCACAGGTTAAATTCAGTTGTGCAATGAAATAGAGCAAATACATTTTTGTGGAGAGAAAAAAAAAAAAGTAAGTAAATGTAAATATCAAAAGGAAAACACAAGAGTGTTTTGGAAAATTTGCAATATAATTAACTAAATTTGTAAAATAAAATTTAGTAGCATGAATAAAGAAAGAAAAAAAATAATAAAAAAGAAAGAGTAACTAGACTAATAGTCCTTGCATTTTTTTAAAGGAAGTTCTCACAGCCATGAAGAAAAAAATAATGTAGTACTGCCAAACTGGAAGGCAATAAAACGCTTTGGAGTGTGTGCATTTAAAATAAATTTTCTTGGGCTTATGCGAACAGCTTTTATAAATTCCCTTAAAAATGACGGAATTAATAAATGGAAATCTCTTTCCGTGCAGAAGACCCCAGAGCAGAATATTCCCATGACAACGCCGAATCCTGGTCCCGCGCGTTTCCCGCCCGCCCCAGGGCCACACGAGGGCGCTCTGCTTTTGTTTGTGACGCGCTCCAGCCGCTCCGGCGTTCCGGGATCTGCCGTCCTACAAGGAGCCGTCGTTCTCTTTCTTTCCCCTTTTTTCACCCCATTTCAAAGATCGTACATTTTACTGCTTTATATAAGGAGGTGATGAAATGATGGAGCCAAAAATCCTTGATGTGTCACTACACTTCTACAACCACTCGCTCAAGTTGTGTCTCCCTGCTGCATTTGCGCTGCTCGAGCGCTCCAAACCGTTTCATTCTGTTGAGTATATGGGATACGCCCAAAACCATCGCTGAAGGGATTTTTTTTCATGGACAGACTGAACTTTTGGGCATCATTAAAGAGAAGCAGAACTCACTCTTCTGAGTCACATCAGAAGTGGGTGCAGAGCTCCTTTAGTACCTGAGAAAAGGGACCACACCAAAGGAACATAGTGTGGATGTAAACACACCTCCATGAAATCTGGTTTTCTATCAGGCTGTGCCTTGAATGCAGCATATTATAGAGCCAGCAGATAGTTGTAAGTTGTACTCCTTGTACCTGACCCTGAAATATCTACTCCATTAGTTATTTTAAATATGAAACACAGCAGCATGAACAGAGAAATTTTTTTTCAATATGTCTTTTCTATTGGAATAAATAATATTTTCCACTGTACACAATAATTAAGGAGCATTAACAAAAGTTATAGGTATATTTATAAATTAGACACAGAAGGCTACCTTGTTTTTCTCAGTACCCTACACCATATATAGCTTTAGACTATGGAAGACTAATCTTCTAAGTAGATTTACAAGGAAACTTTCCAATAAGAAAGCTGTGTGGAAAAAGCATAGTACAGTCCTTTTCGTGCCCATGCATCACTCCTTTTTAGAAGCGCAGGGTGCTTTTCCTTGACAGCTGCATCAAAGTGAAGGGAGGGATGTTGATGTTTTCCAGTCTTTTAGACTTGTGACAGTCCATCCCCATCTGGAAGGCTTTTCTCTGCACATCATCATTAACAAACCACAAGCAAGCTTGGTCTCTTTAGCTGGGCCTTTATCAGGCCCACCCTGGGTATTGGTATACAGTGACACACAGGCTCCCTCTGTAGTTATGGATTGTCTGTGGCGTGTTTTAGAAATTAACCACCTTCCCACATTCAATTTTTAGTCTTCTTTCCTTCACCTCGACCACAGAAAACACAAAAAGTGGAGGGAAGTTTGATTTCCTCCATTGCGATTCTCATCCCCTGTGCTCTTTGAACAAAAAAGAATTTCCCCTGTACTACTACCTCTGCTCATTTTTGTATAATTGTGCATTCTTTGATAAAATCATCAGGAAAGGGCACACCCTCAGCAACAGCTACTGCATTGGTGGCAACTGCTGGAAGCATGCTGAATTAGATGGGCCAATCTGTTATTCTCACAGATAAATCTTTTCTCTTGTTTGAAACTGGAAAACACACAGTTGAATATTGCTCCTGGCTCTAAGTAATGAAAACACAATATATTCTCTTCACGCTGAATCCATCATAAGGTAAAAGTATATTAAGTCTCAAGTCAAATGACTTCCCAATTAGCCAGCCAGGTTTGTATCCATGAAAAATGCAAATTGCAGATGAGTGATGAGATCTTGTATGTGTTACTATTTTGCAGTCTCAGACTTTTTAGCTGGAACGGTAGTAATAAATAATGTTTCTTAGTGCTCATGCTGTGAAATTGCTTGCTGTTGTGAATACATCTCTTCACTGCCCGCAGGTGCAGCAGTGAAAGTACAGGCATTGTTAATCACCCTCAAAGCAATGAAAGGGAAAAAAGTAAAGATCCTTTCTGATAGTGTCTTTCATGTAAATCCAATGAATCTAGGTAATATGTTATCTTCAGGAACTCAGCAGTGCACCTGGTTAAAGATATCCTTTCCTCTGCTCTAATCCCTTCCCTCTCCTCCTGCCTCTTAGAAAGGTCCTTATTTCATACAGGAAAGAGCTCTGACCATTTTTAGAGTGAGCAGGCAAAGATGTTATCATGTACTTACCCATGAAAGGACAAGTCCTGCAAGTTCTAGACAGCCCTTCTCTGCAGGCAGATGTTGTTGGTGGTCACTACATGGCTCAGCAGTAACTCCTTTCCTCAAGGGTGCTGAAATGGGAGCCTTGAAATGTAAGGCAGTTTACTCCCCCCTTCAGGGAGAGGGTATCATGCAGAAGTTAGAGTGAATACAATTTTTGATGTGGGTATTTCTTTTGCAGCAGATGAAATATTGCAAATATATCTCACATATTACAGAGGACAGTTTTACATAAAAAAAATCCATCTTTAATCCCTTCTGATGATGATCTCTTTGCTGACTCTCCAGTTAATTTTATGCCATTGTCTAAACCAGGCCCTTCTATCTTGCGCCTGCTCTTAAAGGTTTCAAATGGAATGTTGTATTATGTAATGGGGGCAAAGATGTTTGGCATTTTTGCGAAGGGACAATACAACTTATAAAATGTCTGAGAGTGGCAACCTGAACATTTCCCTCTCTATTTTCCAGTTTTGCAAGGAAAATTTGTGTATTCTCTGCACAACTGAGGAAACTGCCTGAAAAACACAGGACAGTTGGTAAAATACACAATTAAGTTGAAACAGATGTCGGTCCTTCTGGGTTTCATGCATTCTACTTGGTAGTTTTTTCCCATAGTTTCCCTAACTGTAATGCAGGAATGAAAATATTATGAGCTTAACGCATTGGTCTGATGAGTTTTATTTCACTCAGCCTTGCAAAGTGCTTTAAGAACCTAGCTAATGTCAGCAAAATATGGGAGAGGCTTTTTGTCCTCTCTCTTTCATTTTTATTGTACCTGGAAATCATAATGTTGTAAAAAAAATTATATTCATGTTTTCTTTGAAAATAAAGAAAGGGATGGAATATTTTTCAATTAAGATAATTTCCATTTGTGAAATTCACCAGCAATCAATCCTCACACACAGAAAAAAAGATCATGTGATGCATCTATGACAGTTACACAAAGAAAAATAATTTAATTTATCTTGCACATAGTTATTGTTCTCCATTTGAAGCACTTCTGTCAGCTGTATGTGATAACAACTCCTGTCTGTGTATATTGTGATAAAAGAAAAACCAGACTAAAACAGCTACAATTCTATTACCTCAAGAACTGATTTTTTTCAGCTTTCCCATTAAAAATAACAGATCTGACTTAGCAGAAGGATTAGGTACCTCCATCAAAACACTTATAGCTGCAGTAGCACATGTTCTGCTGTGCACTGCATGCTCTTTCCTTTCCCATTTTTCAAGGGGCACCACGATAGTGCTACCCAGATAATGTACTTGAGGTACATTTTTTTGGTAAAACTGCAGAACTGAAATATTAGCATCACTTCTGGTCATTCACAAACACCTAGAGAATTCCTAAAATTTTAAAAATATACTGAACATTAGAAGTATATGAAATCAGAAGTGGGATTGACAAGAAATATTTGTGAGGAAACATGAAGCTACTAACAGGTTGCTGTTACGTCCAAAAGCAGAAATGTTAAATCTTACAAAAAAACATCAAATTCAGTTATTGATTGTTGAGTTTAAAAGAAATCCAAGCTTGTTGAATTAGGAAATAGCAGCCAAGCAACTTGCGGTCTGCTCTACTGTGGCTTTAGAGGAAGATTTTCATAGCCTGGAAAATGTTTTCTGATGTTATTTCTGCCAGACCACATCTATATTGCTATATTAAGACTTTTCACTGCATGAAAAACAGTCTCTTGACCACATCCACTCTGTTTTCAAAGGTGTTTTTCAGAACTGGAGGTATGTGGCCAGTAAAACTAAATTACTGAGGAAAGCAACGTTGGAAAGATGTTAAAAGCTATTTTATTTAGAGGTATTTCTTTGGCCAATTTTAAAAACATCTGAGGAAAGTAAAATGATTTTTTTTTAGTGATTTAAGTCAACAAAAATGTTTCCACACTTACAGAAACCATTTGGGAGCAAGAGGAATAGGACAGGAAATCTGCAGATAATGTCAGAATTCTGTTCCAAAGATGTGAAGAAATGAAAAGGAAATAATGATATCTTCTGTCAAATTATTTTTTTAACATTAATTACAAGTTTCACCACCGTGAAGAACTTCAGGAGATTTAGTTCATTACCTACATTTCAAAGGTAGCAAAAGTTTTTGGAGGACATATAAAAAGGTTCTGCCAGTTTTATCAGGAAGATGTGGAGGCTGAAAAGATGTATGTTACAGACATGACTGTGCTCCCTTTGATACATAAATCAAAGTCTCTTACTCGGATCTTTCAGAATTTCTCTTCTTTGCATGCAGGTAAGGAAATATTGGTGGAAGAGAGAGCAGGGGAAGGAGGAATACAAGTAAAGGCTGGTAATTAGCAGACAAACTCCCTCTTTCCTCATAGGCTGTGTATAGGGCTTACTCTCCTTCAGATGGCTGCCTTCTGTATCTCACTGCTGAGAAAGTAAGTCTCAGTCAATATTTGAATAGATTTTTAACTTTTTACATTATTTTAATTCATCTTGCTTGAGGCCTGTCTGCATGGCAGGGTTGAGAAGAAACATGCAGGGCTTAGTTTTTCAACTGGAATATATAGTCTGCTTATAGCAACTCTCATTTGTCTTTGATATTTTTTCACAGGATTAAAAATATATTTCTTGGAACTAGGTCATGCTGAACTTTAAAATATCAGTGAGGCTCTATCAAAATTTTATCAAATGCAAGACACAAATTCTCAGTGAATACTCTCTAAACTGACCCAAAATCAGATAGCTGTGGCGAAGTAGAGTCAAATCAAAATGAATACAGCCTGTTGCTCTGCGCCACACAGGGGTACAACTGCAGGATGTTACTTTCACACTCTGCATGCTCTGAATGAAATCCCATAGTCAGTCTCATTATTGAAACGTTATCTGAAGGTTGCGAGTGGCAGCGGGATTAGATGATCATTGAAGGTCCCTTCCAATTGAAACCTTCTATTCTAATTCTTCTCTTCTCTTCTCTTCTCTTCTCTTCTCTTCTCTTCTCTTCTCTTCTCTTCTCTTCTCTTCTCTTCTCTTCTCTTCTCTTCTCTTCTCTTCTCCTCTCCTCTCCTCTCCTCTCCTCTCCTCTCCTCTCCTCTCCTCTCCTCTCTCTCAGTTGATTACCCAGAACATACACCACACAACATATTCCTCTCTTTCTTTAGACCACTCATTTCCAAGACAGTCATCTTCTTCAGAATCATTGTTAACTCTTCAAATGCATTAAACCGTGAAAAAACATTACACTTCTAGAAACTGATTATGAAAACTCAAGTGTACAGTAGAACCAATAACTAAATGAACTGCAGTTCTTGATAAGGAAATTTCATTTCACTGAAATACCTGTCAACATTTTTTCCATTATTTAAAACATATGTTCAGTTTGTATTAAAGTTTAAGCATGATGGATTTTTATGTCTTCTAAGTTCTTGCTTTCTGGATCAAAGCATCTGGATGTGAGAAATATGCAGGAAGCAAAACATGTGAACAAATCATGACAAAACCTGACACAGAGCAAAATTTGCTATCCAGATGCTGAAAAAAAAGATCCTTTCAGATCTTGAAAATTGAAACATTAACTCATTAACGACTTATTGGAAATACCAATAAAGATCTCTGATTCTTTAACTGCCTAGTGTCAACCTCTTCAGTTCATACTTTTTTCCCTTTTAGACCACATATTTCAATAAACTGATTCATATAAAAGTCATGTACACCACCAGTATTGCTCCTGATACTTGCTGTTAAGAACATGAAAAACTCTTGCTTGACCAACTCCTCTCCTTCTAAACGGGATCCACTTGGTGGATGAGGGGAAGGTTGTATAGATGTGCTTACCTGGACTTCAGTAACACCTTTACCACTATTTCCCATGTTATTCTGCTGGAAAAGCTACTGCTCATGGCTTGGACAGGTAAAAAAAATATGCTTCATGGGTAAAAAATATGGCTGAATGTCCAGGTTTAGGGTGGTGCAAACAGCACTGTGTTGGGCAGGAATGTTGATCTGCTGGAGGGTAAGGGTTTACAAAGGGGTCTGGAGATACTGGATTGATGGCATGAGGTCAGTTGTATGAGGTTCAAGAAGGCCAAGTGATGGGTCACAACAAACCTACAGGCTGGGGGTAGAGTGGCTGGAAACCTGCCTGGTGGAAGAGAATCTGGGGGTGCTGGTCAACAGCTGCTGAACATGAGCCAAGAGGGAGCCCAGGTGGCCACGAAGGCCAATGGCTTCCTGGCTTGGATCAAGGATAGTGTGGCCAGCAGGACCAGGGCAGTGATTGTTCTGCTGTGCTCAGCACTGATGAGGCCACACCTTGAATCTTGTGTCCAGTTCTGAGCCCCTCACTGCAAGAAAGACATTGAAGTGCTGGAGTGTGCCCAGAGAAGGGAATGGAGCTGGGGAAGGGTCTGAATCACATGCAAGTGACTTATGGGGAGCTGCAGAGGAAGCTGGGGCTGTTTAAGTGAGGAAAAGGAGGCTCAGGAGGAACCCTCTTGTCCTCTGCCTGAAAGGACGGTGCAGCCAGGTCGGTCTCTTCTCCCAGGTAATAAGCAACAGTACAAGAGGAAATGGCCTCAAGTCATGCCAGGGAAGGTTTAGACTGGATATTAGGAAGAATTTATTATCTGAGAGGGTTGCTAAGCACTGGAACAGGCTGTCCAGGGAAGGGGTGGGGTCATCATCACCAAAGGTATTTAAAACACAGGTAGATGGGACTCTTAGGACCATGGTTTAATGGTGGACTTGTCAGTGCTGGGTCAACAGCTGGACTCCATGGCCTTAGAGGTCTTGTTCAATCCTAACAATTCTATGATTCTATGAAAAGTCAACAAATTTTGAACTTTTTTTCCTTTCCCTTACAGAATCATTTTTGGTAGACAGCGGTATCAGATACTGCATGTTCATTAACATTTATTTAAATTTTCATATATCTAACATAGTAATTCTTATTCCAAATGTTAGTATTTTTATCTCTTTACATAGTAGGGGATGACATAATTTTAATGTGGCTTGAACCAACTGTGCTTGAATGAAAATTAGGTTTCATTTTAAAATGACCCAAACCAGAACCTGAGATTGTTGAGTGAAGGTATGCATATGCAGGAGGAGAGGAGAAAGCGTTCAGTACAACATACTGTTCTCTGATTTACCAAATCAAGCATCATGTAATTGAAAAGTCCCTTTTTCAATGTGTCCTTCAGGATTTCAATATTAGTATATTCTCTTTTTTTAGCTATCTGTGGGTAGAAAGAGGACAATGATGTTATTCCTGCTTGCTCTGTCAGATTTTCAGCTTTGCTGAAATTAAACCAATCCAGTACAATATTCCCTGTTTCCCTGGGAGAAGCACTGTGGCTGTGCAAAGCCAGCTGGGTGTCTCAGCAAAGGTGCAGGTCCCTGTGCTCACCCAAGGCCTCTGAGAGGGGCTGCTGTCATAAAACTCTGGGCCCCTGCCATCAACTATGGAATGAATGGCCTGAGAGACAAACAGAGCTGTCACACACATAGTAATGTAAATGTCACATCCATAGCTACAATTCCCCATCAGTAAAGATTTTCCAGCAGCACAAATGTACATTATCTGACAGCTACTTCTGCAATACTACCTGAAAGTGATCTTCCAGTAAAACTGAAAGGGATCCCAAAGATCAGTTTCGGGCCAGGGATAGACAAAATATAAAGAATTCCAGGGGACCCAAATGAGGTTTTACAATTTTAAAATCTCCCACAGCTTTCTTGCTAGAGTCAAAGATTTGAATTGCAATCTGTACAAGACATAAAATACTTAATACATGATCTGTTCTTTTTTTAAAATTTTTTAAGGCAGCTCATAAATTTATTGCAGTCTTATGGCATACCATTCAGATTGATTTATGGAACACAGCTCAGATTTCTTATAGCTGAATTACCAAGTACAAGCCAGGTACACCATCCCATTAAAAATGAATTTACTATGGGAACTGCACATTGAAAGTTAAATAATGGCTTGATTTTCAAGCTGAAACTGAAATATTTGCTTTTCTGCCAGCTAATCCAAAACAGTCTATGAATAATTGCATTACCTTTGCTTTCAAAATGTTGTTTATTTTCACTGAAGGTCATAGTCTTTGGGGAAAAATTTTAGAATAATGAGCATTACTTTACATACTCTGACCTGTAGTGTCACCACTGTCACACCTGTGCACTGAAGGGTATGTTTATCTTGGCAAAAAACTTAATTATGCTGAAGGGTATTTTAACAGCTATTTTAATTTTATTTTAAGGGAAATTTTGCATATGTATATGTATACGTACACATAAACAGCTTCAATTCATAGGAACGGCAAAGTCATGAATGAGTTCCAGATCAACAAAATCTGGAAGAAAATGTTCTTAATCCCAGACAGAATATCATTACAAGTTAACTCACATTTCATAGGAAGTAATATTTAAGCTAATGTCTTAAGAGTAAGCAAAAAACAAACAAACAAACAGAACCAATTGTGAGGTTCTCCTTGTGATATTCTTTCTTCCACTAGTCTGATCATAACAGAATCTATAATGTTAGAAGAATTATTAAGTGTAGATATTTCCCAATGTTTCCATTCTGCACTCTGTAAGGACAAAAGTGAAAATGCAGGGTCCCAGCCTGAGCAGCAGACACACTCCTCATTTTAATTTCTAACATTTTCTGAATGTCAACCTTATGATGTTCTTAGGACTGAAGAGAAGATTCACTTTGAATAGAAATCCTCTATAGAGTCTTGCATCAGATGGTATAGAAACCTTGCCTAGTATATCAGAATTGATGAAATAAAAACCATCAGATTTTGATGCATAATGGTTCCTAAAATAAATTAACATTAGAGAGAAAAAAGAAAAAATAAATTTTAAAAGAGAATGAGAGACAGAGAGAGTAAAGGTAAATAATTTTCTCTCCTTGCCATTTGCAGTTTTATTTGCTTGGGGAGCCATTTGAACTTGTAAGCAAGTTATGACAGTAACTAAGCATTTGAACTGCTGCCCATGCTGCTAGGTGAGATGAGCAGTCAGGTCAGCTGGGTTAAATTTTGCCCAACATATTTACTCATAA
Organism: Geospiza fortis; assembly: GCF_000277835.1. NCBI lineage: Eukaryota > Metazoa > Chordata > Aves > Passeriformes > Thraupidae > Geospiza > Geospiza fortis. The sequence continues at coordinate 5,749,426 of NW_005054333.1, read as the reverse complement.
TGAAGTCTCTGGTGAGCTGAAAGGGTCTTTTCAGTCTCCACCTAGAACCTCATTTTGTTCGTGGTCATGAGGGCTTGGGAGACCAGAGGAAATCATTATGTGGTTATACTTAAACACACAGGAAGTTGGTGTTTAATTTTGGGTTTCCCTGGTAGACTGCTTCATCTATGTCATTTCTTAAGCACAGAGGTTCATTTATGCACATGTGACCTGCAGTCCCCTCCCACTTCCTCCTCCCTACACCAATTTCAAGCGCCCAGTGCCCACTGGCAGTACAGAAAGTGGAGCAGGTGCTGACTGAATGCAAAAAAAAGAAGTTGCCTTTCCAGGTGGGCACAATAGAGCTGAGCTGAAACACTGCAGCACCCATAACAAGGAGAGTGACATCTTTACCCCTGCTGCACACCGCTGGCCTTTGGAGGAAGTGCTTGTGTGTCACAGGAGGACTGGTTTGATCCCCCTTTTTCCCTAGCTGACATATACTCAAGGAAGATTTAAGTTAACTGCTCAAGAATATGGTCTGTGCAGAGAGTAATCAGCATGTTATATGCAGAAAAACCAATTTATTTATGTAGGGTTTGCCTCATTTGTAAGAATCATAGTGAAAATAAGCAGAATCAGCATTGCCTGATCAAGACATGGTTCCTTCATCCAGGTTTTCCTCACTGCTGGTGTGGAGTAGTTCAGCTGTGCATTTGGAAAGCATTCTGGATTCCCCCATGCCTATGGCAAATGCTCTGCAGTCCCATTGCCAGGCACTGTATTGCCAGAAAGAAATTCACTCCAAACTTCCTAACGCAGGGCATGGAATATAATTTATGTTAGGCAACCTACATATTGTGTTGAAAGGGGACCATGAGAACAAGGGCCAAAAGCTGAGAGATTTTTGTGTTAAAAGACTAGGACCAAGGCAGCTACCAGAAAATGAGCTGCATGAAGAGGCACATCTGTATTTGTCTATGAATTTTACAGTGTACAAAATAGCGTTTATAAAATGTGCAAGTGTGATGTGTATGCAGAGCACTGAGTGCTTCTAACACATTGATTTATTACACCATTTGACAACAGTTTCCCAGTAATAGATCCTAACTGTTAGTGATGATTTTAGAATTCAATTGGAATGGAAACAGGCCTTTGTCTCTTTATTCCCTTATGAGTTACACACCACGTTGGAAGTGATCACCTGTGCTGTGGTAGTCTGCAGCTGGCCAGTGGCACAGCATGGTTTATACAAAGAATGCACAGACCAAAGTTGTTTCATACTCTCCATCTTTCCAACTATGCTCACAAGTCTTGCATTTATGTGTACATATTCTTTTTAGAGGTACTAATTGCTTGATTTTTATTTCCTGAGCAATTAATGCCATTAATTAAGCACAAAAAAAAACCCCTTTATCTAGCACATTCATAATTAATGACGGTTTAGGTAACTTTAAAAATATTAAACTTTAGAAATATTGCCCCACATTTTATCTAGTCAAAAACTACTTCACACAGACAGAAGTTGCAAATGAGTCTTTCATAATGTTTAATAACAGGCATCTGAATTATCTACTCAGTGAATGGGGTGCAGTTCTTAGGAAATTTGGGGCTCTCAGACTGAGGTGTATTGAAGAGACTGTCAGTCATTAGCTCCAAGCAAATGTTGGATAACCAGAGACAAAGGTCAGGAACCACTCGCTGTGCAACCAGAGGGTTAGCTCTACTTTCTCAACTTCTATCTCCAAATCTTGCACAAATGTTGAGGAAGAAATCATATAAGCATAGGCTTGTTGGGGTTGGAAAAGACCTATAAAAACTTTAAGTTCAGCCATTAATCCAGCACTGCCAAGCCTGACACTAAGTTATACACCTAAGCACCTCATATACACATTTTTAAATGCCTTTAGGGACAGTCACTTCACCAATTCCCTGGGCAGTCCATTCCACTCTTTGGTACCCTTTCAGTGAAGAAATTTTTCCTAATATCCAGTTCAAATCTCCCCTGGTGCAACTCCTCTTATCTGGTCTCTTGTTACATGGGAGAACACACTGACCCCCACCTGGCCACAGCCTCCTCCCACACAGTTGAGGAGACCAATAGGGTCTCCTCTAAATATCCTCTGCTCCAGGCTAAAAGCTCCCAGCTCCCTCCGCCTCTCCTTGTAGGACTTTTGCTCCAGACCCTTCCCCAGTCTCTGTTGCCCTTCTCTGGACTCATTCCAGCACCTCAATGTTTTTCTTGAAGTGAGGGGCCTGAAACTGAGCACAGGATTTGAGGTGTGATCTCATCAGTGCTGAGGACAGGGAGATGTACACTGCCCTGGTCCTGCTGGCCGCTATTGCTGATACAGGCCCAACTGGCATTGGCCTTCTTGGCCACCTGGGCACACTGGGAACTCATATTCCTCAAAGAACCACTGATGGGAGTGAAGAGAGGAAAATGTTTTTAGGAAAACTAGATTCCAAGTTCTAAATTCCTTGGAATAGCATTTTATTTTTTATTTCTAATGCTAGAAAGGTCTTTCTTGTCACAAACACAAGCCTAGAAGAAGCTGGAGAATTCATCTAATAAAAAAGGTAGTAAACTCTAAAAAGGTAGAGTTATATATATAAATATTCACCCCAAAACTCAGTTTCACCTTCTACTTTCCATCATTAACCTATAAAATTCTACTTTCTGAATATTCCTTACCATGAAAACAAAGATCAGCTTAAGCAAAGTTGATGGCCGCAGAGATCAGCAGAAGAGGAGATGGGGCACATTATACTGGACACAGAATTTTATTCAGAAAATGAGAAAAGGCATTGCGTTTGGGAATTAACATGGCACACAACCACATTGCAATAGAAAGAGAGCATCTCATCCACTCACTTTCTTTCCCGGCATCATTTTGGTAGCTATTTTTTTAAATACATCCAACTCTTTTTTTTTGCAGGCTTTGGGTCATTTTCAGAGCAGAAACCAATGATTTCTCTGCAACTCAATTTTACACCCACAGTCATCAGTCACATGAGAAAGAGCTCATCTGCCTTGGGATATGCCAGGTGTTAGTTCTTCTAGTTATATTATTTTGTTGAATAAAGAAGAAGTATGTTAAAGTCTCCCATATGATGTGCAGGGGTGAACATTAGTAGATTACACCCAAATCTCTGCTGACTTCCTCATTCAGAAAGAGGGTGACCTTCTTTTCTTTGTTAAGTTGTCCAATTGTAGTTTGAACTCCCATTTCACACATTTGCAGAGCAGATCCACTGCTTTGTCTGTTCTCATTTGTTTCAGTTTCTTTAGCTGGTTTTCCTTATGTGTAATTCATATCTCATAAAGCTTTTTTTTTTTTTTTTTTTTTTTTTTTGTGGCGAGAAAACCCGTTCCCAAGTGCTAACATACAACTGATTAGAAATGAGCCATATGGCCCCCTAAATTAATAATTCTGCTTACTAAAGAGAAAAGCAGAAACAGTGTTGAGGACTCTGGGCGAAAGCCTATTACCTTCTGCTGTCGTCTATGTAGAAGTCAGAGAGAAGTTCTTGTTCCATGACCCTGACCCATCCAGTCAGCAGCGCTCCGAGCCTTCAGTCCAGGACCCTGGAGAGTGCCACCCCCGTCCCCTTGGGACCGCCTGCTGCTCCCGGGGCTTGGGGGGAAAAGATTGCAAGAAAACATGTCTTTTCAGAGGAGGGGAAAAGTGTATGGTTTCAGCTATCCATCCTGTTAAGCGGGAGACAAGGCAGATATGTGTGCTGCTGATTTATGTGAGAAATTTCCCTCAGGGAATGTTTTCTTTGTTCAACATACATTCCACGCTTCCTGCCTGTTCTTTGCCTGAATGGGAAAATAGTTTGTTGAAGGAGATTTTGTATAGACAGTCTTTTTTTTTTTCAGCTGTATGTTGAAAGAGGACTTTTAAATCTTTTGATAGCATAGAAATGTTTCTGAGTCATTCCTTCCTCCCTCTGAGGACTGCATAGAGACACTTTACCTGTCACTTACCTTCACCTGCATTTTTTACATCCCTCAACCACGGTCACACACCTTTCTTGTGACAACAATAACAGCTGCACACATGGGCAGAGTTTTACAGAAGGTACAATGTGTTTTTACCTGGAAGCTACACTGAACAACGCTCCTCTCTGAGGGTTGTTTGCAACACTCTGCAGATAACTGGGTGAATGAAAACTTTGAAGTTGCAGTAGAGTTTAATTGTCTCTGAAGATGTACTCTAGACCCTATTCTGGTTTTGGAGTTTCTTTCCCTGAACGATTTTCCTGATAGGGATTTTACTAAAAATCTCATCATTGGAATGACTTGATAGAATCCTAAAAATAAGTAACTGAGTGGATGTTAGCATACATGTTTGGAAATATGTGCTCAGTTTTTAAATTGAAAAGTATAATTCAGATCACTTTTCATCTCACAGTTTCATTGTGATGATCAGCTGGGAGAACTGAAGTGTCTCCTGCTTTTTAATGTCTTAGGAGAATAAACTATGCAGAGAAAAGGATGCACAATGGGATCCCTTTTATTACTTAATCAGAAAACAAACCCACACTATTCCCTACGAGAGGTGTTATTCTTCACCAACACAAAGCACAGAAATTGCTTTAGGCATTCTCATAAAAGCAATTTCAGTTATAAAGAGAAACACAAGGTAAGGAGGAAATGTTCAAGAGCTGATGTTTTCTCTTATTTAACTGACAGGTTTCTTGAATACTTGGCTGGCTTTTTATTTCATATCTGTCAGAAAATTTATATTCCAGCAGGTAAGATTCCTGAACAAAAAGAACTTTGAGCAGAATATTTGTTTACTAATTAGGTACCAAATGCCTGACTTCTTATTCTTGCACGTGGATAACATACATCAATGCAGTGCACATGAAAACACACATAATATACATATCAGTAAGCAGGTGGGTGGAGGATCAGATGATCACGTTACATCCATTCCAACATTCCTTTTTGGTGACTCTGTCTGTGAGAGTGCACACATCCATGCATAAAACTCTCTTATGGATGAAGGATAGGACATGACAGGCATTTAGTTACAGGTTATTAGTGATTTGAAAGAGTAGGTGTAAAATGGGACTCTAAGAACAGCTGCAGAAAAGATTTTTTATTTTCATAGAGAAAAAAGAGAACACTTCATAGTACTAAAAAACAACAGATTTGAAAAAGTTCCAAAAGAATATCTGAAATTCCAGATCCTTTTCTAAGACCTTGAGCAAAGACCTCTTTGTGGTTGCTGGCATTAAAGACATGCTATACAGCTTGAGCAAACCTAATGCTTCTATTCAAGACTGTCTCAAAGGAATGAAGCCAACTAAAAGATTAGATGGAATCTGAGTTTTTAAACCAGAGATTCATTTGTAACAGGATTCCCTTTAATAGCAAATGCTATTTAATATTATTGATGTGGGCGTTACGGTCTCCAGAAGCATGTCATCTCCTTGAAGGGCTCTGTAATTCCTTTGGTAAGGTGACTGTACAGAAGTCCCCTTCCCTTTTGATAACTGACCCAGAGGGCATTTACTGAGTTCAAAGAAAAGGCATATTTTTTTCGCCTCGCAAAGGCAATCTATATAGAAGAGAGAGCACAAGGAATTTCACTTTTTTCCCCTCCTATAGACACTTTATTTAATATGTATATTTATGAATAATGTTTCTTTTTGCAAACTGTTGACTCATCTTTACTTAGGTGCATATCATCACACAGCGTTCTGACCAAGTGATGGCATAACCTTTTATGTTATATAGGCTTACTCCAAATAACATTCTTTTTGAGTCAACTGCCCAAGAGAACAAAAACAATGGCATAATAAAAGATGCAGATGATAAGGTTGCTGACTTGCAGGTAAAAATAACTGTAAAAATTAATACTACACTGTATGGAACTCATTAAAGCCATTTTTTGTGATTCTGTGATTTTAGCCCCAAGAATAACACAGGACTAAACCCTTGAAAATCAGAATAAATCTGTGATTTTTTTTTTCTTTTCCTTGATTCCTGAATACTGGTTAAATCTCTGATATGTTCAGATGTCCTGCTTTCCATAGAGACAAGGTTGATTTTTTCCTAATAGCTGGTACAGTGCTGTGGTTTTGATTTAGCATGAGAATAATGTTGATAACACGGATGTTTAGCTGTTTCTGGATTTAGCATGAGAATAACATTGATAACACACTGATGTTTAGCTGTTTCTCAGCTGTGCTCACACTTCTTCAAGGACTTCTCCAGTGCTCTGCCTGAAAGGAGGTGCAAAAGAAGCTGGGAGGGAATGTAGCCAGGACAGCTGGACCAACCTGGCTGAAGGGATATTCCACACCAAGTCTGGGATATAAACTGCGCAGGAGCTGGGCTGGAGGGTCTAATGAATGCTTAGGGCTGGGTTGGGCAGCAGTCAGCTGCAGTGGTGAGCAATTGCACAGTGCATCATTTCTCTTCCTTGAGTTTTATTCCTGCCTCTCCTTTTGCTGTCTTCTTTTTTGATTACAATAATTATTAATATTATATTTTGACTTTATTTCAAATATTACACTGTTTTAAAAACTTTATTTATTTCGAATTTTAAAAATAATTTAAAATTAGGTAAAAGTATATTGTGATTATTTCTTTTTGAAGGGAAATCTAAACTTTAGCCCTTAGTTATAATCCCCGCATACCTAAAGTTTTTACAGCAAATGTAACATTGTGTGGCAAGAACTGCAGCATGTGTTAATCCATTCATTTTTTCCTAATGCTGTCCTGCGGCGCATTCATCACATATGCAAGCAGAATTTGAATGGAATTAATTAAATTTAAAGGTGCAAAATTTCTACTTACTATTCAAGAACAGTACTCAATTTCAGATTATTAATCTTATATTTCAGGTTTTCATGTTTAAATTTTCACAGACCTCATTCCAGATTTATGCCAGAGATTAATTGCAAAAAGACAGCATAAGTAATTTTCAGTTACTTATTAATATATCTTGTTTCTTATCCTCTTCATAAATACTATATTCAACATATGTAACCCATGAAGGTACACAGGCAGTAAATTTTCCTGGGTCAAAATGCATTAAAACTCTTCCTGTATACCTTTTTTTTACACGCAAGTTAATAAGACTTTTTACTACTAGACTGTCGGATAGTGCCACAAGGACTAAAACCACTTCAGGAAAGAAGATATTATTTCAAAAAGTCATATTTGCCATTTTGCTAAATACTACAGATTTTATGGACATTATGTTACCATTCATCTGCTTTAAGAGGGACAATTCTCAGCTGAGAGATCTCGGCTGCCACTGTGGTTGTGTCAGATTTAATGGGAACTGGTGGTGTTCATCACCATCCTGGGGTAGGATTTGGAAAGAACAAAACACAAATCACAGCATTTTACTATAAACTGTAGGGTTTTGAATCGGATCCCATGTAATCTAAGGTAGGAAAACATCTTAATTACCTTTAAAAAGTAGGTTCTAAACAAACAGCCAAGCATAAAGGCCACAGTAGTCTCAGTTTCTAAAAGGAGTCTGATGCTCAGCTCCTGATCTGTGCTTAAGAGTGCCTGAAATGGATCAGCATATTCCTAGTGTAGAATTTCCTGGAGTAAAATAATCACCTTCTAAAGGTGTTAAATGAGTCTTTACAGGTCACTAGCTCCCCCAGTGCATGCAGAAACATCAAATACTAAAGACCACAGAGCTGTACAGTTAACATAGTTACTTATCATCTGTCTATCCATAGGTGGAGACATAGATCTTCCAGGAATCTCTACGACTTGGCTGCTGTAACTTGGTTTTTGTAAAGCAGAGGTCACACATACCCTCAGTAAAGCTCATCTTCTCCCCTGATGGTCTTTTCGCCGTAGCAATGAGAGATCAGGTAAAATGGGGAGTACTGACCAATTTCCCCTGCTTCTTCAAGAATTCACTGCACAGGCTGATAAGGAAAGTGCTGGTGTCCAGACATGTCTATCACTATCCTGGTCCTGTTTCCCATCCACTATGTGAATTTTCTAGAAAATAAAAAGGCAATAGATTTTTATCATATCCCTTTCTTATCTTTTTCACCTTTGCAAGACTTTCTATGGTTTTCCCAGCCTTACTTCATGCTCCTACCCCTTTTCTGCTGTCCCACCTTGACATCCGTGAGCTATTTTTTCAGCAAGATGATATTTACTTCAATATTGGAGTCAAATGCCTTAATAACAAATTAAGCAGTAAGAGTCAAGTTAAAGAGGCATGCTGAAGACAGAAAAAATTTAGATGACTAAACTGAAACTAATGCATGTGGGTGGTTCATGAGTGATATGCCCTCTCAGACTATGTGAGACAGTTGTTGGAAAGAGCTGCCATTCTCTCCTGCTACAGCCTGAAGCAAGCCAGCTCATTCTTCTGCCTTCAGAGATTGATTCAGCGACTGAAAGGTTGCAGAAAAAGCAACGAGTTTGGGATTCAATGAGGAAACCAATAGTTTATATTTTCCCAATTTTACAGTCAAATGTGGACTCTTTGATCTAGGCTACTAGGAGATAGTAACTCTTTGAAGACGACATTAGAAATTTATAAAGCGTCTCAGAGATTTGATGTCAAATAACAGATAGCATTTATGCAGCAATTTTAAAACAAATAATCTTTCATTTCCTTACAAGCTTCCTATAGAAATTAACCCCATTGCTACTAAATTTTTAAAGCACATTTGAGTAGCTTGTGTACCTTCTTGTACATCCATGTTTTCACATGAGTCAAATGAAATGTTTAGGATAAATATTTATAACATAGTAAATACTAGCAAAAAAAGGCCCAAGTAACCTTTCATTTTTATATATCTTCTTTCTTCTCCTGATCATAAATACTATATTCAACTTTCTAGCTTTATATATAGTTGTGCTGCGCTAAGGTTAGCATAGATATGAGGCTTATAAAGCCATCATCTTTATAATTAATTTTAGCCAAGTTTGCTCTGTTAGGATGAAAATAATGGTAACTGTTAAAAAGAAAATTGTTAAAAGACAGATCATTATTTCTCTAACTTGAATAAATGTTGGGTTTTTTCTTTTTTCTTTTTTTGCATTTTGAAGGGTGAAAATTGAGATAAAACCTAGTGAAATGCATGCAGAGGTGTCTGGCAGACTGTCAGGTATAACACAGCATGCAAACCGAGATATTTAATAATTCTAATCAATTTAGAAAAAAATTCTTGCAATGCTTATGCTGCTAACACGCGTGAAAAATACAGAAAATGGCAAGATTGCTTCTGCAGAAGCAACAAATAGATGTAGTAATATTAGCAATCATCTTTCATGTATACATCACCTGTTTGTGACATACAGTTTTCCAGGTTGCACCCATGTTAACATATATATTTATGAAGACCAAATGTTTTGTGTTTTGCCATGAGCTCTTTAGTTCCTTTTTCAGCTGAGACAATTTGTTGCAAAATTTGATTGGGAAGGAGATGTTTTCATCTGTGGCCTCATGGTGCCTGTGACCATGGAAATTCCAAAGAGTTTCTGATATTCTATGCTACTAAATGGTTAAAGAAGAATAATGTATTGTTCACCTGTCTTCAATATATTTTCCTCATCTCCCTGGAGTATCCTGCAGAAGACACCTGTTTTATTTCTCTGAAATAGATGGGGATGCTAAGGCACATTCTTCCAAGGGGATACTGTCCTGATTCTAGGTACTTAAACGGGTAGAATTAGGTTTTCTTTCACAGAAACACAGAATCACATAATGGGAAAGATTGGAAGGGTCATCCTAGAGCACACTGCACAGAATTGCATCCAGACAGCTCTTGAATATCTCCAGTGAGAGAGACTCCACAACAGCTCTGGGCAATCTGTTTCAGTGCTTAGTCACTGCACAGTAAAGAGCTTCTTCCTCATGTTCAGGTGGAACTTCCTGTGCAGCAGTTTCTGCCTATCACCTCTTGTCCTACTGCTCAGCACCCCTGAGAACAGCCTGGCTCCAGCCTCTTGGCTCTCTCCCTTCAGACACTGGTGAGGTTCCCTCTCAGTCATCTCTTCCAGAGGCTGAAGAGGCCCAGCTCCCACAGCCTTTCCTTGAAACAGAGATGCTCCAATCCTTTAATGATCTTTGTAGCCCTCTGCCGGACCTGCTCCAGGAGCTCCATGTCTCTTGTGCTGAGAAGCCCAGACCTAGATACATTACCACAGATGGAGCCTCACCAGGGCTGAGAAGAAGGGTAGGATCATCTCTCTCAACCTGCTGGAAATCCTCTTCCTGATGCCCCCCAGGATTCCTTTGGGCTTCTGGGCCACAAGGGCACACTGCTGTCCTTACAGTGGCAACAGATACAGAGCTGTGGCTAAGGAAAGGCTGGATAGACTGCCTTGCTGGGGGAAAGCTGGAGAGCCCAAGGGCACACTGTGGTTACTAAGAGTCCTGTGATGCACTTGCATCAATGGGAGTTTTGTAGGGCCACATCACTACATGCCTCATTCTCTCCTGACCACTTCCTCATCTTTCAGCTTCTGCCACCTCCATCTCCTCACTCAAGACTACAATTACAACAAATGACTATGAGTTCTGATTCTCCTTTGCATTTGGCCTGAGACAGATTGCTAAAGGAAGCTACAAGAAAGCTGTACATACCTACTGACTCTGAACAGGTTTTACTTATGCAGCAAATCAGAGCCTATCCCAACATCCAGGCTGTGATCAGAACTAGTTTAAGCCTAGGCTACTTTGGAGAGTATATCCCAGCTTGAATAAAGCAGGGAAGCACTAACAAAATTAAGAATTATTCTACATAAAAAGTCTTCATATTTGCCTCATGCAAAGAGTACAACCTGAAACTAAACATAGCTCAAGATTGTGGTTTTTTAACATGGTTAGCTCAATGTCTCTGTGATTAGATGTTGCTGTTGCAGCCACTGAAGAAGTGGCTATAACTGAAAGTGTTTTTGATATTCTCTGGAAGCATCTGCCACATAAAATTAAAACATAATGTTTCCAGAAAACATTGGTAAGTTGGCTTTGCTATCTGTCATTAGAGAATAATCTTTTGTGTTATTTGCAATCTGATATACTTGTAACTTTCCTCTTCTTCATAATAATTGCTCTTCTTTCCACCTGAGTAAGCTAACAGAAGGATCTGGGGTTTGAACTTGTCATTCTCTCTTCATTCACTCTTCCTTTCAACCAGGCACACAGAAAAATAGCTCTTGTTCAATGCCAAAGCACTGGATCCTACCTTTTCAGTGCTGAAAAGAAAAACCACTGACTTTTTTCTTTTAAAAAGCCACACTTGTCATTCCTCCTGTTCAAGCCTAATCACAGATATTTAAGGCTTCTGACAGCCACAAGTGATATTGCTTACAGCCTCTTGAAACATGCACTTCTTAGCTTTAATATCCTTTCAAATAACTGCTACTTGTTACTTTCATTTAAAAAAGAAAAGTGCTCATTTTTCAACAGTACTGCATTAATGCAAAACAATTTTTTTTGATCTGGATGAGGTTTCTATTTGTAAACCTAGCCCCTTCTTGTGCCTTCTGTGTGATTGGCAGGGAATCTAGTTGGAAGGGGCAGAGCAGGTCACCTTTCCACAGCCTGTTGTGCAAGGACCCAGACACACAGATGAGACTCAGATGATCAGCTGCTCCAAACTGGTGCTTTGTTTAATTTATTTTCTACTTCAGTTGGAAGGGACCTACAAAGATCATCCTGTCCAATGGCCTGACCACTTCAGGGCTGACCAAAATTTAGAGTATATCATTAATGGCATTGTTTAAATGCCTCATAAACACTGACAGGGATGGGGGATCCACCATGATCTACCACTTTCCCAGGAGGCAATAGAATAGAAATAGAAATAGAATAGAAATAGAAATAGAAATAGAAATAGAAATACAAATACAAATAGAAATAGAAATAGAAATAGAAATACAAATACAAATACAAATACAAATACAAATACAAAGAGTTTGTGTTGGAAGGGACCTAAAAGATCATGTAATTCCAAAAACTCTTCCATAGGCAGCGACACCTTTCACCAGACCAGATTTCTCAGAGGTCTATCCAACCTGGCCTTAAACACTTCCAAAGATAGGGCCTCCATAACTATTCTGGGCAACACATTCCTGTATCTCATCACCCTCATGGGAAAGATTTTTTTTCTCATCTCTAATCTAAACCTACTCCCTTTCAGTTTGATTCCATTCCCCCTGGTCCTGTCACTATATGTTTTTGCAAATAGTCCCTCTCCATGACTCTTATTTGTTCCCTTCAGGTACTAGAGGCTGTAATTAGGTCACTGTGAAACCTCTTTTCCAGGCTGAATGAAGCAGAACTTTGGCTCTGCTTTAGCTTGTTTTCATGCCTTCACTGATGTGTACCTAACATTTATCACTGCCTGAAGTTACAAACACCTTATCATTCTGAGTAGCGATGAGAGGCTAGTTTGGGAGGAGATGAAGGAGCTGCTGTTTCTAGCACATAGGCTGGAAGGAACAAGCCATAGCATTCTATGTGGAATGGAAGTTAAAGACACTGAAAAATATCTCTGCTTTCTTACAATTTCAATTTCCCAGTTGCTCTGAGCACCAGCTATGTAATTAGCTCAGTATTATCCAGGGACTAGGGATACAACCTGGTAGGTGCTCACTGTGCTTTGAACACTACCCTTTGAATAGGTAGTGAGACTGCTGGGAGAAGACTTGCTTAATCTTCAAAACTTTGTTAGGCTGCTGTGAAAAGCTGATGTTGTTAGTGTGTACATTAACAGAATCTCAGAGAGCTAAAAATCACTTCTATTAGGAAATGTGGGACAGCCTCATTATAAAAAAAAAAAAGGTATTGCTTGTAAAAAATTCTTCATTAGAGTATCTCCAGCTAAATAATTTCAGAATAAAGCTGATCAAACAATTTCTGAAATTTCTTATTGGGTAATTCAGTACCATATTAAATGCCAATATCAACACAATGCCTTCGTTATTAACAACCAGTGCCATGGTCGTTATTCCACTGGGAGTCACTCAGAGGCTACAGTCCCTCTAGGGGTTTCCTTATCTGTCTTCACAATAATGGACCTAGCAAAAAAAACCCTTTCCTTTTTCACTAAATGAACTTGAAGTTACGTTAAGCAGGGTGAGCTGATGAAACCACTCCTCACCACGGAAAAGGGAAAAATTCTGTAGGAGGCAACAGTGCTTGCAATGAGGCCCTGTGAGCACAGGAGGAGCAAAACCTCCTCTTCTCAAGGGACAGCAAAATGTTAGAAAAAGGGATTATGGAAATACATCCCAGAAAATTTTACCTTCTGTTTCTTTCTCAAACGTGTCAGTGTTTACTTGTATGAGTCTTATCAGGAATACTGGTCAGGGAAAGGAAGAAAGACGAAATGCAGTGGAAACAGATAGTTATTTGTAAAATCACTGGAAGAATATTAACCTGGACAATATAAGAATAAAAAACTCACTGCATAATTCCAATATGGTTTTCCTTTTTTAAAATATATTGCTGCTTTCTGACAATTTTCATGTATTCAATAATTTTGTTGTTTCAAGATTATCTAATAAAATCTGTCTTTAATTCTAGCATTTAAAGCTAGTTTTCAGTCATTAAATCAAATACTCTGAACAACCTGAATAGAATAATTTATTATTATAAAACATATGAATAGCACATTTATATAGACTATAGAAGAAAATATTGTGAACAGAAATTACATTACTCACGAAACTGGTAAAATGACAACACTTGAATACTCATTTTTCTATATACAATGTATTGTATAAAATCAGTTTTATTAATAAAATGTCATAAAAATTAAAACAAAATTAGAATTCGAATACTACAGTATGAAAATATAAAAATTGCCTTGAGTGAAACTATATTCTGGAAAGTAAGACTAGTCTGACTAGGTCATGCACAGACCTAAAGACCAGTTCTGTTACCAATGATACTTTAAACTCCCAGAACAAGACAGGTCATAATAAAGTATATTCTGTCTATGCCACCTGCTGAGAATTCACCTTTTCTTCCTTTAGGCTGGTCTCTTATATCAAGCATAGGAGATTAGAGGTCCAACCAAGAATTTCTTTCATGTCAGGGCAAGTTCCTTTGGAAAATGTTTGCTCTTCATTTTATGCACTTCAATTTAAAATTTGCTCTCTTAGCCTTAAAAATTGCATGCAGTTCCACTAATAATATCTCAACCAAAATTACTTCATATAAAATACTGGTACAAAATTTAGACACATGGTTATACTCATAAATGATCTTAAACACTGAGAAGTAATTTACCATCAATACACCAATGCAATCCCATTACACAAATGCAGCGTCTTATTTCTCCACATTTAAGACATAAGCTTAAAATTGATTATTTAATATTTTTTCCATGTTATACACTCTGAGTAGGTGCACAGGCTGTCAGCACAGTGGCTTTCTAAGCAACAACATCCTGTTCTAGAGCAATGCAAAATTCTAGAGTTAATCTATGGAGTACCTCCTTTATTTTTCCAGTGGGATGACTATTCTCTACAGACTTCAATCCTTAGGGCTTCAGTATAACCCAGTATTCCTTAATTTAAGCTTGGTTTTCATGTCATGGATAAAGTTGGTTTTTACCCTAAAACATTACAGCTTTCATTTACCTTGCCCATAAAAGCCATCATGTGCATCAGCAGTTATTTTGTATACTTTCTGCCCTCCTATGACCTACATTCAAAAATTCTTAGAAGGAAATCTTTCTTCCCACTCAACAAAGTACTCTAAATCCAGCTTTAAAGAACTCTTTATTGCAATCTTAGTGAGACAGTAAAGTCCAGTAGTAAGGCAGATCCTCTTGGATTTGGTAGACATAAATTCAGTGCTTGTTACACAAAAGCTTTTCCTAGCACTCCAGGCAAGTCATCTAGTGGCATCCATGATCTTAAATAGCTTTTTTGAGTACAGACTTTAACATCTCTGTGCTTTGATATCCCAGCTGTACTGGGGGAAATAAAACTCCCTGTTTTTACCAGAGTGTTGTAAGCATAAGAATGTAAAAATTAGAGGGCTCTTACACATCCTGGAATAAACATTTAGTGATAAGATCCTCTTTATGAGCCTTGTAATCTATGAGGGATCTCATAGATTACAGACTCAAGCAATTTTTCATAATGTGTGTATACTGGGATGTACTCATTTTTTACAAACAGCAGGAAGATCTTGATTAAATACTGGTGCAAAATGGGAATTGCACTAAAAAAAAGCGCTACACAAAAATACACTCTTGCATTATTAATTAAGAAATAGAAGTAATAATTAAATTAAATAGAAAAATGAATACTACTACAATCGGTGCACTTTGTACTATTAAATTATTAAATACCATAAATAGCTCAAGATTTTCTTAGTGTTCCAATTAAGTTTCAGCTGCATATTACTCCATTATAAGTGGTATACCTGCAGCAAAGACAGGCTTGAAGAGCACTACCTTCCAATTTTTGCCTTCATTAGAAATTTTAGCACTATTGTTAACCAGAGTTTATAGAAGGTTATTACTTAGCATTTTCACTGTCATTGGTTGCAAGACAGACTGTTCATCTTCAAGGGGTGGTTCCACCGCTTTAGGAAGCCAACTCAAAACCCTTCCACAGCTGATGCACACATTGCTACCTGCCCTTCCCACCCTTCCTTTCTGCCCCAGCACTGACCACTCACTCCTGATGCTTGCACTATGCCAGCTCCACAGCTAATGAGGTCTTTTTGGGAACAACTTTCAGTCAGCAGTGGGTCATGTCAATTCACAATGAAGCATGTTATAACCTGAACAAGGAAGGATGGGTGCTTGAGACAAGAACACATGGATCAGGAAGGAAGGGAGCAAGGACATGGGGAACAAAGCTTTCTTGGCCACTGAGATAATCTACAGTCACTGCTGACTCTTGCATTCCTTCACATATAGGCTAAAAAGTTCAAGTAGGTAGAGCAGGTTTGTTCATACTAAAGTGATACTTTCGGTGCTTCTTTTCTGGAGTGCATTTGGTGTCTGCTGAAGACTCATATCCCAGGCACATTCTTCAGATGTTTGGGTCTTCTGCTGAAATTAGAAGATCAGACACTTGGGTTAACACCAACAGGTTGTTCCCAAACTATGGCACAGCTACACAGCTTTTGGCATAAGTATCCTCTCCCTGGAAGCCAAATAGCAGAATTGTCAACAATGGTCATTAACTTGTGACTGGGAGATACTGGGCTGGTCAAGAATATTTTTTTTTAAGTTAAAAAATGCCTACAATAAAGAATAATTAAAAAAAAAAGGCTGACATAGTTTACACCTGAAATTCTTTAAGATTATGAAATGTCCAGCCGAGGAGCTTCTCCAGATTATAGAGTACCGTAAGACTTGTAAACCCAGTGAAATGATAGTGCCTGATCACTCAGTTCAACTTTTGGCTTAAGAGAAATGTCTAGGAGCAGGCCAAAGAGGATGGGATACTAGTGCAACCTGTGTCACATGCCATAGTAGCTCTCCAGAGAGTGTTAATGTATTGCACCAGTAAACGCAGCATTAGCCTCTCTTTGTAAATATCTGCATCAGCAATATGATAGACAGGGGTGTCAACTTTCACAAGTGCTTTGAGAATGGTAACTGTTTCATCCTTCCTGCTTATTTTAGGCTCATCCACATATTCTATGAAACTTTAATTATATGCTTTAAGATTGCTGTGAAGCCACAACTTGTCCTGATACTGCTCATATACCATATCTCATGCTGAGTCTTTGTGAGACATTCCTCATTCTGGGCTTATTCATTCACTTATTATAAATGAAGTCACTTATAACCTAAGCTAACTCTGCCCCATGTGTCCTAAGGTTAGATTAATTTCTCCTGCTTGCATTTCCTACTTAGATTTTCTCTCCTAGTACATCAGTCAACTTGTCCCTGTGCACAGGTTGAAGCTGAAAACCAGTGTGGATAATTGTGAGTCTGGGCTTGAGACCTGAGCTAAGTAACAGCTATAAAGTGTTCATGTGGGCCATGCTGCCAGCAAAGGCAGCTCAGGAGTCCAAACAGCATGCCTCTCTCTCCAGCGATGACACAAGCACAGCCTCACAGCATTGCTGAGCCTCTTACAAAGGAAAGAAAGAAGAAGGGGCCTCATGAAAGAAAAGAGAATAGGTGTAGAGGTGTTCTGCTAACCCCACAGTGAAGGAAAGGTGTCACACCTCTTGTAGCTGATCTCCACTTCTGCTGAAAGGGTGCAATTCTAGTTTGTGCCTGGCCACATCTTCTCACCTTCCCTTTGTGTTGGGGGTGTGCTGCTTCATCACCACAGTCAGCTGAAACAGCTTAGCTGAGAAAATATCTTTTGTGTGACTGTTTTTTCCAGTTGGGTTAAGTTTCTCTGCGCTGCTGCATGGCCACACTGGTATACACTGGTATACACTGGTATAACCACAAGGAAATCAATGGTGATGCACACCTGGGCAAGAAGAAACAGAATCATTCTTTTTGGAAGAGCACCTTCTCAAACTGGCTAAAGGCAGTTGTGAAGCCGCACAGCTGCATATGAACCCGGCACAAGTAAGTACATTGCTGTGAATCAGCACACAAAACTAAATGCCAAACCCAGAAGACTTTAATTAGTTAGTGTAGAATTGTGTTTGCTAATGGCTAGTGCTGCAATGACCAGAGAGATCAGTATAGACCACCATGATTTGAAAGATCATGGCTTTTCTGAGACAAGCATTGTCAAGAGCAAGCAAATTGAAAGAAAGCACAGACGTTAAATGTTTCTGTAACTAAAAATGGGAAATTACAAAGTCTGTCAAAAGAAAAATTGTTTTTTAAATAAAAGCAGAAAATAAAGAATCTACAATATGTCCTCTAATACAGAATAGCAGAAGGGATCAAACTGGCATAAGCTCCAGCATGCCAGGTTTTTTCTTCCAGAGCTGCTACCTGCTTTGCTGTGCCAGCTATCTCAGCTTTACACAGAGACTGCAGGAACTTTGCACAAAGTATTTACTGATCACATGAAACAGAAGGTTTGACTTTGGTTATCCCAGTTGTTCCCCTTCTCACTCTCTGTTTGAATCACTAGGGAGGAAAAACAGCTAGTGTCAGCATTTGGATGTGGACCAGGGAATTCTACTTAGAAAAAAAATTATTGCCAAACTGACAAAATAGTTTAGCTGTTCATAGCCAAATATTTCACCTGCTCCACTGTGTGGTTTCAGCAGCCACTGACTGGCTGTTTTCCCTCCCTAGTGATTGAATGCATGTCTTCCCAAAGAGGGAGAGTTAATGGTACCCAAAGAGTTTGGCACTTTATTCATGCTCTTTAGTCATCTCAGATAAGCACCAATGCAGAGCTTACTTGAGACCTGTGAGATGCCCTTGTGAAGCTCCAGGACAGATATTACTTAGTGAGAATATCTTCAATTTTTTAATATGTAAAATATACATATTAAACCAGAAATCTCTCCCTTTCTCTCTCTCTAAATTATGTTTTAGTTATTAATTTTCAGGTAAGTAAAGAGAGAAGCAATTTCCATATTATATTTTATGTTGACCTTTAGTCATTTGTTTGGCAAGTTTAATGTTTCATTGTAGGAAAAAAAAAAAAAAAAAGAAAAAACCCAGAAGATATCTTTCACTATCTAGCAACTGAATTTAGCAGTGCTCATACATTTGTCATTGCCAGTATATATTTCATCAGGAAACCACATGAGATGAATTAGATTTCCTGTTCAGCTAAGAGAGCAGCAGAAGGCATCTAGCCAGTGCAGAGTTGTTATCCACTGTTACAAGAGATATAACTCTGACATTGCAAACTCTTTAGTAGTTCTTCATGAGAGCACTAACATGAACAGGCTGCATGATGTC
Organism: Geospiza fortis; assembly: GCF_000277835.1. Taxonomy (NCBI): domain Eukaryota; kingdom Metazoa; phylum Chordata; class Aves; order Passeriformes; family Thraupidae; genus Geospiza; species Geospiza fortis. The sequence goes on along the minus strand of NW_005054333.1, from coordinate 5,730,616 downwards.
AGATTGGTTCCGTCCACTTCTGCGAGCTGCTTATTTCAATGTACAGTAAATTCGCTGTCTAGAAAGCTGTCTTTCATGCCAGGCAACTTTGTCTGTGCTCTAAAATATAAATTTAAATATATAGCTATAAATGAAGGTGTTCTTCTAAGGCAGATGGAGACTTGTTCATGGTCATATTCTTCTGCTAAGAAGAAAAACTTGAGCTCTGAACTTCTTAGCAACAGCTTCTTTGAGCACCACGTAATTCCAAGGAGTATACAAAAGCAACTCCCTTTTTTAAACTCACATAATAACTGAAGCTTGATGAAAAGGGAACAATTTTGTTATGATTTAGAATGTGACTTCAGCTCTTTGGAAGTGAGTCTTGGCAATCTACATGAAGCTCTTTACAAAAAAGAAATCACTTCTTATATTTCCACCATCATCAAAAACAAGGTAAAAAGAAAACACTAAAGAAACCATAAAAGTATGACCAATGTAAAATGGCACATTTTCTTCACTGTTTTTCTGGGTTTTTTTCCTTATTAGTGAAGAAGGAACAGATTCCAGTAATCACCTCCCACAACTCATAGCATCAAATACATGTACTTACAAGACCAACAGCAAATGGGTGCTTTCCTCCAGAGGGGTTTAAATTTCACCAACAAAAATCAGTTACAATTGAAAAGGTTACAACTATTTGGTGGAAAAAGGGTGGTTTGGGGCTTTTGTTGATTTTTCCTTCTTATTATTATCTTGAGTGCTATCTGTGTCAGAAGAACTATTCAGTTGAGTGATAAAGCTCACCTTCACACCCACAAGGATGCTCAGAGAGACAGTGGAAGGATGGGGAACTCAAATTCTACCCTGTTGGGTAGCCGTCAGACCCATCACAGAAGCCATCAGACCACTGAGGACCAATCTCCACACAAGTCCAGAGGAGTACAGGGAAGGCAGAGTAGCAGGCAGGAAACTAGACTCGTACAATCAAAGAATCATTTACACTGGAAAAGACCCATAAAATCATTAAGTTCAATTGTTAATCCAGCACTGACAAGTCCACCACTGAACCATGTCCTTAAGTGTCACATCTACACACCTTTTAAATACCTCCACAGATGGTGATCCACTACTTCCTTGGGCAGCCTGTTTAAAGTCCTGGCAACATTTTCAACAAAGAAATTTTTCTTCATATTCAATCTAAACCTTCCCTGGTGCAACTTCAGGCCTTTTCATCATGTCCTATCCCAGATTAGCTGGGAAAAGAGGCTGAACTCCATCTGGCTACAACCTCCTCTCAGGCAGCTGTAGAGAGCAGTAAGGTTCCTCCCGAGTCTCCTTTTCTCCAGGATAAACAACTCCAGCTCCCACACAGGACATGTAGTCCAGACCCTTCCCAGCTCCATTGCCCTTCTCTGGACACTCTCCAGCACTCAGTGTCTTTCTTGTAGTGAGGAGCCTGAAACTGAACACAGGGTTCAAGGTGTGGCCTCACCGGAGCCGAGTACAAGGGGACAATCACTGCCCTGGTCCTGCTGGCCGCAGCACAACCTGAGCCAAGGACAACCAAGAAATAAACACTTTATTCAGGCCCCTCCCTGACTGTCCCAGCAGAGACCCAGTGTCCATGTGGAAAAACCATCACAACAAAGTGCTGCAAGCAAACAGCTCTCTAGATCCCCTTTCAGACCAAGAAAAGGTGCTGCCTAGGGCTGGGATACATCATTCAATGCAGGAGAAAAACATTCTCAAGTTGTGCAGGATTTACTACATAATGTTTAGGGGAGGATCCAGAGGCAGGAAAAGGGAGATGTTTAGGGGATTTGGGGAGAAGCAAGAGTGGGAAATTTGAGGGGTAAGGGGATAAATATGGCCAGTTGTGTGCAAATAGAGTATATTTCAATATTTCTATGTCTTACTAACTCTATTCTTCTTTTGTTCATGTTTTAATTCTTTTCGCCACTGACTTGTTTCAAAGAAGCAATTTGGCAACCAGTAATTTATTATAATGTAGTTTGGATAGAGAAAATTAGTAAGTATCTAACTAGCTTCTTCTAATAAGCTTCAGCAATATTTAGAAGTAAAAGTCTCTTAAAGCTACAAAGAATAATAATAAAGTAATTATACAACTTTTCTTCTGAAAAGTTATTTTACTTTATGTCTTGCAAATTTTCTTTTAAAGTGTTTACATAATTTTCTCCTTTTGAAGCAAGTGTCAAATATTAATATCAAGAACAGAGACACAATTTTCATGTTCACAGAATATCTAAATATTTACCTCAGATATTTTCTGTGAAGTAGTCCTAGAATTAAAACATTTATAACACTGCATTGCCATCACTGTTTTCAAGAATTCTTGAACAATGGGTAGTCTGAATAGGGAAGAATAAAATATCATCTTCAGAAGGGAAAAATCAGCAGTCAACATCATTTCAACATCAAGAACAATAATCTCATAAATTATTAAATTGACACTTTTAAAGCACCTGGAGGGTCAGTGAAAAAAACAAACAGGCAGGAAAGATTTGTTGCAAAAACAAAGTTTGATAAACTGCTGTGTTTTCTTCCTTTAACAGATTATCTGCCTCATAGCAAAAAAGGCAGCAGCAGAGATGTATATTGACTTACGGGAATCTTTGGGCACCACCTTACTTGACCTTTTTATTAACAGGCCACAGAAACATTTTGTTCTGGGCTAACTTGCCACTCACAATATGTGCATAATTGCTTGCAGAAAATACTCCTAGACTTATTAATATTTTGTTTTCAAATAGAAAGGATATATAATATATCTGATTATAATTCTGATAGGGTCTGGACAAAATCTGATCCAACACAAAATTTTCACTTAAGATTTGGTTGTTGGAATGGAGAGCACACTGAAAAATGCCAAAGAAAAGGGGTGCAAGGAAGCTGAAAGATTAGAATTCAAAATGACTTTGATAAATGGGAGAAGTGGTCTGTAATAAGATGAAACTAAATAAATACAAGGACCAAGTACTATATTGAAGCTAGAAGAAAATCAAATGCATAAATACAAAATTGAGAATACTAACAGTTCTGTAGAAAGAGACCTGGCTGTTACATTAAACCACATATTGAATAGAATCAATGATACCACACTGATGGAAAAACAGAAAAACTCATCCTGGGACATTCTAATAGATATGTCATATGTAAGGCAGAATTAGTAACTGTTTTTCTTAACTCACCTTTCAGAAGCCTCTGTTTGGAATAGTCTAATACAATAGTACATAAAGAAGAGCACTTTAAAATGGTTTAAAATATGGAAAATAATTGAAAAATTGAGAGGTAATATTTGCTCTAAAAAATAAAGGCTGATGTCAGGTGTGGAGGTGATATGTCAACTTTCCAATACATAGAAAATTCTGAAAAGCAGGGATCCCTCTTCATGATTGTGCTTCATGACACTGAAGGCATGGCAGAACCTTGCTGGCTTTAATCACAGCTGGAAAGATTTAGGATAAAACAGGAAAACCTTCTGACTCTATGGATAGCTACAGACAGAAATAGGTCACCAAAAAGCTGAGGTAAAATTTCCACCATTCAACTTTCTAAGAAGAGGTTAGAAAAATACTCCTCAGAGTTTCTCCATTCCTTTGAGGAAGAGGCAAACAAGTGGATCCTTCTGGATTTTCATTCTTGCTACTTTTATTACAGTCTCAAAGAAACAGAAAGTTGTAACTTAAATTAAGCTATTTTTTTAAGTACTAAATATTTTCATGACAGTTTCTGACAGTGACTTGCCTTTCAGAAATGCATGCCCTGGTGGTCTGCTAGTTTTAAATAGCAACATCTCAGAGGTTAGATCTCTTGCTGACTTTGATCCATTCTGTCAAGACAGCTTAATGCATCTCTTGATGCCTGCAGGTCTTTGATTCCAAATATTTATCTTCTTTCAGATTTATTTCTGACCACTTGAATCTTACATTTCCTCACAGAACCTCTCTGACACATTCATCAGCTACAGAATTCAGATGACACTGTTCATGATGCTTCCCCCTGGCATCATGGGGGCTGCTTTTAACTCTTTATAGGCTTATTTATTACTCAAATAAACTATCTAATGCAGTATGTTAGTTCTTTCAATCATTATGCTATAGTGTAGTTAAATATTTACCAGGTTGATTTTAAGGATTTTATTTTCTAAGTACTTTGCCTTTGATTTCATGGTTTTATGCCTGTGGACACCCATTCTACAGTTAAGATTACTACACTAATCTTCACTATCTTGCAGCTACTGTGACAGAGAGAGTCAGCTATAATTACTTCTTAAATCAGATCTCATTTGTTACTTAGGACTAAATCTCTTGCACACCAGCAAAGCCACCTACTGCTTAAAGCACTCCTTTGTGGTAACAAGAATTTGCTACTCTTAGCTATATCCTTCAGTAGTATTTGAGCCATTAATCCTGGGTACATGAATTAATACAAGTATACTCCTATCTGGACCCTTATCAGTGCAATTCTTTTGCAAGGGTTATTCTTCTACAATAAAATACACTGAGACTTGGAGCTAGGTAAAAATTGAGTCTATGGCTCATGTTCTTGGTTCTCTCTCCTCAGAAATTTCATGAAAGTAAAACTGTATACTATTGAAGAGTCAAGGTTAGAAAATATATTTGAGACTTTGGAATGTGCTTGTTTCATCTTTTCTTTTTAATTAGAGTTCAGTGAGTTCATCTACCTCCCATTCCCCCCTCCATCAGCTGTACCTGCAGATTTGAAATTCCAGGTACATTCATTGATTCTCTCAAACAAGAACTGACACATGTCCCTCATGCAGCTTTCATCTACATTTATTAATACAAGACCTGCGCAGAACTGGGTCACTGGTACCACATAAAAATTTTGGATTACAAACTGCAAATAACACAGAACATAAGGTATCCTGTTTATGCCTACATTTATTACAGGCATGTTAACTAGTATCCTGGTTGAGCATCATCCCACTTTCCCATCCTCTGGTACTTTGTAAACTGTCAGCCTGGTTTCACTGCAAGGAATAGGTAAGAGAGGTCATGAGTCCATGAGTTGGACTCAATGATCCTGACGGGTCCCCTCTAACTCAGCATATTCTGTGATTCGTCTTTGAACTGTTTAAGTTGAACAACTTTAAACAACTAATACAACATGCCCTGGACCTATCACCACACCTGCCATCACAGTGTCTCCATTTTTGGAAGATGAACTGAGCAAAAAACATGTATGTGGGCAGACCAGCAGTGCTTTCGGTGGCAGCACAGATGCAGGCAGACTTCCTGAGCCAGAAGAGTTTCCTGCACACAATGGGCCACATAAAATGAGACTGCAAACTTGGTTACATAAGACACAACTTTCTCTGTTGTCATATATTGTCAATGATGACAAAGACAGGATCCTTTTGAGCATCACATCTTGCTCTATGAGTTCTGCAAATGCAGGTGGGGCAGCTCAGCAGCAAAAAGAGATTTCTAGAATGAGAAGCACAATATTAATGATAAAAAGTTCAGCCCTTTTTTGGTGAGAAGACTAGTGTGTAGGCATGTTGTTGAGCAAGTAAAGGAAATAACTAGTCATGCAGAGACCCAAAGTAGAATTCCCCTATCTCAGTGCCCTGGCAGCATTTTGAGACTGGAAAATCAATAGCAGGTGAGGTTATTTAGGAAATTAAAACAACCATTTTGATAGAAAGTGGTAGTAGACTTGGATACACCCTCAACTGCATCTGATGGAGTCACTGATGGGGAAAACGTTTTCTCTGCTATCCTGGCTGCTGATTTTTTTTTCCTAGTAGCTGGTACAATACTGTGGGGTTGGAATTTAGTATAAGAATAATGTTGATAACACATTGATGTTTTAGGTGCTGCTGAGAAATAATTGCTCTAAATCAAGGACTTTCCAGTTTCCCAAGCTTTGCTAGTGAACAGGTACACAAGCAGCCAAAAAGGATCATAGCCAGGACAGCTGACCCAAACTAGACACCGGGATATTCCATACCATAGAATACCATGCCCAGTACAGAAATGGGTGGAGTTGACAGGAGGAGAAAATTGCTGCTCAGGCTTGGACTGAATGTTGGTCAACAGGCAATGAACAATTGTGCATCATTTGTTTTTCTTGGGTTTTATTTTTATTTCTCTCTCTCTTTGTTGATGACATTTTCATTGTTACTATTATTATTATTATTGTTATTTTATGTTTGATGTTTAGTGTTTTGTGTTTTATATTTTATTTTAATTATTAAACTGTTCTTATGTAAACCCAGATGTTTCTGCTCCCCATCCCACTGGAGCCAGGAGGCAGTGAGTGAGTCGCTGAGTGTTACTTACTTGCTGGCTGGGGTTAAACCACCACATCCACGAGTTCAGATCTCCAGGCTCTAGATCAAAAGGAAGGAGTCACTGTGTTGCAAGATTTTGCAACAACCATGGAAGACAACACTAGGATTAGGTGACACATGGAGGTGTGTGGTATCTGTGTATCCTGCTGCTCTCTCCTGGCCATGCTGACACAAGAAGACTATGATCCCTCAAGCTCCCAACACACTGAGATCAACAGACTGATCCATCAGGGCCTCCGGGGACTGTGCCTGCCCCCTGGCAGTCAAGCTCATCAGCTCATCCATTGGCAATCTTCACTAAGGCCTTTTCAGTTACTGATTTAATTACTTTCAAGTGGCCACTGGCTATGCATACTTGTCTATCTCAAAGAAAGTCCTTGATTTTCTGTCAGACTTTATTCTACACATAGCTTTCCCACACTTTTTTTTACATGTTTAAGAGTATCTATCTCTTCATCAGAAGGAACTACATCTCAAGGTTTTTCCTTCCCTACTTAATCTAGGATTGATGATGGTAGGGTATGTCACACAGCCAACAGGGGCTCTCTGGCTTGGAAGAAAGGAGAAGGCAAGATGTCTGCAGAGACTTACACTTGACAGAAGCTTGGGACAGGAGGAGAGAAGCCAAAAATACTTCATAGCAATGACAAGTAGAATCAAGTAACTCCCTGAGTTCAAACATACTTCAGGCAAGACTTGATTTCAGTTTTCAAACTTGCGGTAGGTTGGGCATAGAAAAGAATACAGAAGACAATTATCACTCCCTTAAGGTATGCAGATTATCTCTGTGCCGGATGACATGGTCCTGGGTGTTGGAAAAACATTTTTGACTTGGTAGGGGAAGCTTCTCAGTGAATGTCCTGAAGTCAATTTCCACACAGTGTCCTTAGACACCCTGAAGTCCTGGATTGCAGCTGTCACCTGTTACTGTGAGAAGAAACAGTCTGATGTCTTGAGTAATGTCAGGTAGATTTCACTTCCCTTCCTAAGCTAAAAGCTCGCTTTCACAATGTCTGATACAATGTCATCCAATAGTCAGAGCTGATACAGTAGCAGGGTGCAGAGTGAATGGCCCCTGCCTAGAGCCACATAAACCCTGTTCGGAATAAGTGTTTGATTCAAGGTCGGAGACATACCTGCTTTCTCATAGTAACTGCAACACAGTAATGACATGAGAAAATCCTAGGAGAATATCAGGTGAGTGAGAAGCAGATAGAATTGAATGCAGTACAAGGAAGAGAAGCTTTGTGTTTCAGGCCTGGAGAAGTTAGGGCCGTGGTAATCAGAAATGAAGCATTCATTTTTGCTACTTGTCCTCCTGAAGGCAGGATTCTTAATCCAGTCCTGTGCTGTCTGAGGGTCCCCAGGCTGATGCATTTGCAAAGAGAGGATGCTACAAAAGAAATCATTGTTCAAGTTCCCCTGGTGCTGTCAATAGATATTTTCCACAGGATCCAAGTAGGTCAAATACCTCTTGCTTGGTTCACTTGGGATCATGTGGAACAATGCCGAAGGGGCTTGCTTGCCAAGTACATGATTTCCACTGTGGCTCTGGTCCAGGCTCTGTCTGATCAGTAACGCTACGCCGTCACCAAATTCTTCAAAGTTGCTGTTGATGGAGTTGAGACAGTTTACAACAAACCCACCAGAAGCATAAGAGTAAATATGCACCCAAACCTGTATATATTTCTTAGGAAAAATTTGAATTCCATGGCAAAGCAGCACCAAGAGCACAAAAGGAGCATGAAAGAACTGGCAAAAGAGCCTTTGGGCTTGCAAATAAGCTTCATTCAGAAATATGGTTACCTGATACTTGATCTTACGCAATCCTGGCAGACAAAAATTACTCCTTCATATGTTTATATAAATATTCTCACCACACCCCCAGCTTCAGTCAAACAGTGTGGTCTTATAGTAGTTCAGCACCTTGTGTCTAAGGGCTGCAGTATTTTTAATCTAATACAAGCTCCCCTACAACTGGACTTACAGTTTTGTGAAGTCACCATGTCATTATTGTCTCTGCTGTTTGCAGCTGCTGGCCTCTCGTCTCTCTCTGTCCAAACACAACCTATGCAAGGGCTGGCAGAGAGTAGAGAAGGGAACCAATGAAACTGGAGCACGCAGACAGCTGTCTTTCCCTCCCCCTTCACGCCCCCTCTTTTTTTTCCCCTTTGTAAAGATATTTGATGTTGTTCTGTTCAGCATTCAAGCCCCACTGTGCTCTAGAGAGTCATGCCTAAATAGTCTCCAAAATATCAGTTATTGCATTAGGTGAAAAATCAATGAATGCTAAAGACAGCTTAAAGAGCAAGTCAGAAGTGATAAAGAAGAGAGTTTGGGAGCTTAAAAAGGGGGAGAAAAAAAGAAAAAAAAAAAAGAATGCAACATACAGGTAGGGATTTAGAGTGAGAGAATATTTTTGAGGTGGAGAAATGGGTGGCTGTTAGAACAAGGAAAGAAAGTAACAAAAAATAATGGGAAAAGCAAGACGCAGGGAATTAAATTCACACAGGAAAAAGTCAGAGAAAATAAAATTAAAAGATAAGAAAAACAGAAACAAAACATAGAAGAACTGACAAACAAGAGAGACAGAAAACTGCACATATGGATAGAGAGAAAGGATAATTAAAGTATCAAAAACAAGGAGCTAAGCTCTTTGTAGTTAAAATACTGTAGTTAAACACACGGTGAGAGACACAAAGCAATAGAGAGTCAGCACTAAGTAGATTTTCTTAGTTTGGGCTGTTGTGCAAACCAGCCACTCTCATGTGATACTATGCCTGAGCTACATCTTGCCAGGAACCTCATATTTCAGTGGGTCTCTGCTCACCCACACATTTCCATGTTGTGCTCTTTTCCTGGGTAACAACACACTTCTAAAGTTCTGAGCCTGAAAGAAAGTGGTAATGAAAGCCTTTTGCTTATTTTTTTCCTGTTTCTGATGTTTTACTTTCATAGATCCCCATTAGCAGTTGAAACTCCTGTGCCAACAGAAATACATCCTCAGACCTGATCTTTCTTTCATATAATAACTCAACAGGCAACTGCTGCTGACTTCAATCAAAGCCCACAGAGAACAACCATGTCAGGGTGCAAAGGGAAGGTACTGGTTCATGTGGGAACAATGCTGAAAGGGGCAGACTCAGAAAGCTTAA
>NW_005054333.1:5718704-5721090 GCF_000277835.1 Geospiza fortis | reverse complement strand
TAGGAGTAACTATGGATGGTAAAAATAAAAAATGAAAATCATGGTGCCCCTACTGAAACCACCTACACCACCACCACCATCTTTTATCTGTCACTTCAATCATTTGCTGAGTTGAGACAGATTTTACTCTTTGCACCCTAGAACCAATTTTTCAAAAGCACTGTACCTAGAGCCTCAGATGGAAATCCAGTGAAAGTTTAAAAGATTACATAGGACTTAAAACATCCGTCTCTCACAAAAAAAAAAAAAAAAAAAAAAAAAAAAAAAAAAGGAGAGTGACCTTGATAGCACATTTACCTGTTCTTCATACATTCCTTCCTTCAGGAGGTGCCCCATACTCTGCTTCCCAGAGCTGAGTGCACAGGGAAGCTCTGATGCTCTGAACAGCCTGACCATGCACTCCCACACACTGTCCAGGGGCTGGAGCTCTCATGGAGCTTAGCCCTGGCCCTGTGCTGGAGGCGGCCCAGTCTCCCGCTCATCTGATGATCACTGGATCACCAGCAGGTCCTGTCACTACCTCAAAGCTGCTTGGATGTGAAGGGTGGTGCCCTGACCAGAAGGGCACTGCCCTCTCTTGGCAGGGGACTCTCTAAGGAGGAAGCCCTAGTCTTGCTGCTCCCTGGCACTGACTAGGAGGCACTGGGATTTGGCTGAGCTGTTTACTGTGAGCTGCTACCACTTGCTTGTCTGAACACAAATAATTCAGCATTTGTGGGGTCATGATCCCTTTCCAACTGTTGTTGCTGTGAAACAAAAAGAAAAAATTGCCACGAAGATAGAGCAGGAATTCAAGCAGTTTTCGGGAATTTACAGATGAAAGAATGAAGCTTTAATTACATTCTTTAAAAGTACAATAGTGGGATGTCCTTAGAATCCCAGCTCACAATAACTGGGCTGGACAGTTTGGGGGAGCAAGAAGTGAATATACATTTTCACTGTCGAAAACATAGAAGAAGTAATCTTAACTAGCTATGTGTGCTACCTTTTTTGTGTACTTTTCTTTAGTACATTGTTAGGAAATGGGTCAGTTTCAGGAATGTAGTTTTTAATTTTCACTACTACAGTGGGTAAGCCTTTAAAAAGTATGGAGCAATGCTCTGGGGATAAAATCACACCACAGTGACTGACACACAAGAAAATTGTCTCTTTAGAAAATAGAAACCTTTAGAATTGTGAGGGAGTTCAGAAAATTACTCTGTCTAACCCTGCACCGAGGTGGAATCAGATGCTCCCAGAGCAGCCTGGCACATGCACATCCTAACTTCCCAAAAACTGCCTATGAAAGAGGTTCCTTTGGCCCAACAGTTGGTCTGTTCTGGTGTCTCACCACTACAATACAACATAACAGAGCAGAGATTCAGAGCATAGCTATGCTATGTTCATAGTAGGGACAAACATCATTCATTCACTGCTAGGACAATGTAACACTTGAGTTAGATTCAATGATCCCTGTGGGTCCCTCCAACCCAGACTATTCTGTCCTGTGGTTTTCTACTTGTGACCTGTGTTTTCTGTCTGTACAATATTTGGAAACAGCCTGTATCATGTTTATGTTTATCACTTTCTTACTCTTCAATGGTATTTCTACATTTCCTCTCTTCCAATGGGTTTGTTGGAGGCCTGGAGGAGGCATTGAGGGGAGGGTGGCCTCCTCCCTTTGAAGGATGAAACTGTTGAACAGCTGGTAAAGAACTGCTTTGGTACTTTCATCTTTGACTTATCCTAGAATCATAGAATGGCCTGCATAGGAAGGGAATTTAAAGATCATCTAGTTCCAACGTTTCTGCCATGTGAGAGTCATTCCTCTAGGCCATGTTGCTCGGACCTCCATCCAGCCTAGCCTTGAACACTTCCAGGGACGGAGCATCCACAACTCCTCTGGGAAACCGGTTCCAATGTCCCAGCCCTCCACAGTAAAGAATTTTTTCCTAATATCTAATCTAAACCTATTCTCAGACTGAAGCCATACCCCCATTGTCCTACAATAGTTCTTGTCCTACAAACAATACCCCCATTGTCCTTGCAAATAGTCTCTCTCCGTCTTTCTTGTAGGCTCCCTTTAGGTACTGGAAGGCTGCAAAAAAGGTTAAAACTTAAGCCTCCTCTTTTCCAGGCTGAAAAAACCCCAAATCTCTCAGCTTCCCCCGGAGGAGAGGTGCTCCGTGCCACTAATCATTATGGAGGCTGCTGATTTTGCACTTGACCAACAACTTGGGCATATAGGATAGAAAATTTGAACGGACAATATTTGCACTGGTGCACCAATTTTTTTACCAAATCTGAGTAAGGCTAACAGGCTTTGTCATGGAGGTGGTTATTGTAGATCTACCATAGCTGCCATGACCAGCTTCGGCTTGCCCAGCTACCGCTCCCCACACCACCA
>NW_005054333.1:5717198-5717431 GCF_000277835.1 Geospiza fortis | reverse complement strand
TGCTTCCCCCTTTTCTTCCCTCTGTTCTCCCCCTTCTTACCCCGATCTTCCCTCGCTGCCCCTCCGCCCATCCGTGCTGCTTCCTCTTATGCCCCCTTTCTTCTCCTCCTCTCCCGCCTGCCCCTCCGGCTTGCCTCCTCCGTACCTCCCTCCTCCATTCCCCCTTTCTTCGCTAACCCTCCCTCCTGAGCACATCCTTCCCTCCTTCATTCCTCTTTTCCTACCTCTTTCCC
>NW_005054333.1:5683330-5717150 GCF_000277835.1 Geospiza fortis | reverse complement strand
GGCCGTCGATGCTTTTGGGAGCAGGAGGAGGAGGAGGGTTGTGGGTGGTTTTTTCCTGCTGTCTCTGGGAGAGGAAACCAAACCTCCCCTTTCTGGGTGTTAACTCTCCAGCCCCCATGGGTTGGGTTTCAAACCACGTTTCTTAGGACTCGTTCTTTTGTAATAGTGATTTGTACTGTTGTTTTTATGAAGAGGCAAAAGCAACAAGCTGGGAACCGAAAAGGATATGCTCGTGGGTTTTGGTATTGTATAAATGAAGGTGAATAATTAACCTGTTACACTTGATATTTTTGCAGATCAAAAGAAGGAGGAAACTATGCCCACAGAGGGAGAGAAATCTCCCGAGGCAGAGAATAACAACAATAATAATAAAAAAGGGAAAACTGGAGGCTCACAGGTAAAGAACACACACCCGAATAGGGAAGTGCCCAAACTATTAGCATTAAAAATGAAATGTTCAGCTAACAGCATTTCCTGCTCAGGGCATCTTTCTTTGGGTTGGATGAAGCACAGTTGGTTGGATGCAGTGTTTTTACTGCCTGGACATGTTTGTTTGGTTGCATTTTGCAGTGATCAGCTGCTTTCCATGTAATAGAAGCATTTTTAATTTTTTTTCTTTATTTTGAGGGGGAAAAAAAGACTGAATTGATGATGCAGTTGAGGTCTTGGCTGTCACATAATAATTGATAATTAAAGACTTTTAAGAGCACTGTGTTTAAAGATTATTTACAGCAATTCATACTTCCTTTTTCAGAGCTGTATCACTGGTCTTTGTGCAGAAGCACCTTCTTGGGTTTTTTTTTTGCTTCCTGTGCAAACCTTAATGCTCACTTTTGATGCTTCATACTTGCACTCTTGTCCTGAACCCTTTCTGTTTTCTCTTTTTATGGATAGGATTCTCAGCCTTCACCTCTCGCTTTGCTAGCAGCCACTTGCAGCAAAATAGGAACTCCTGGTGAGAATCAAGGAACTGGACAGCAGCAGATTATTATAGACCCAAATCAAGGTTTGGTGCAGCTTCAGAATCAGCCACAGCAGTTGGAATTGGTAACAACTCAGCTAGCTGGAAATGCTTGGCAGCTTGTTGCCGCTGCTCCTTCTGCTTCAAAAGAAAATAATGTTGCTCAGCAAGGATCTTCTGTTGCTTCAAGTGCAGCAAGTCCCTCCAGCAGTAACAATGGAAGTACATCTCCTTCAAAAACCAAATCAGGCAATTCTTCTACAACAACCCCTGGACAATTCCAAGTCATTCAAGTACAGAATCCAAGCGGTAGTGTCCAGTACCAAGTGATTCCACAGATTCAGACAACAGAGGGTCAAATCAATCCATCCAATGCTACTGGTCTACAAGAAATACAGGGTCAAATTCAGCTTATTCCTGCAGGGAATAATCAAGCTATCCTCACAACTGCAAACAGGACAGCTTCAGGAAATGTTATTGCTCAGAACCTAGCAAATCAGACAGTTCCAGTCCAAATTAGGCCCGGTGTCTCCATACCACTGCAACTGCAAACTATTCCTGGTACTCAGGCGCAAGTTGTAACAACGCTACCTATAAACATTGGTGGGGTAACCCTGGCTTTGCCTGTGATTAACAGTGTTGCCACTGGAGGAAGTTCGGGGCAAGTTGGCCAGTCTACTGAGAGTGGAGTTTCCAATGGAAATCAGCTGGCGTCTACACCTGTCACTTCTGCCTCTGGTAGTACCATGCCAGAGTCTCCTTCCTCATCTTCCACTGCTACAACCACTGCCTCAACATCTCTGACTAGCAGTGACACACTGGTCAGCTCTGCAGAAGCAGGCCAATACACAAGCACAGCAGGCAGCAGTTCAGAGCAGGCGACTGAAGAACCTCAAACAACTGCTACAGACTCCGAAGCCCAGAGCTCCAGTCAGCTTCAGTCCAATGGACTACAGAACGTCCAGGATCAGTCAGGTTCCCTTCAACAGGTCCAGATCGTAGGTCAGCCTATTCTGCAGCAGATACAGATCCAGCAGCCTCAACAGCAGATTATTCAGGCCATTCCTCCACAGTCATTTCAGCTCCAGTCAGGGCAGACTATACAGACCATCCAGCAGCAGCCTTTGCAGAATGTTCAGCTGCAGGCAGTGAGCCCAACTCAGGTGCTCATCAGGGCTCCAACTTTAACACCATCAGGACAGATCAGCTGGCAAACTGTGCAGGTTCAGAATCTGCAAAGCCTTTCAAATCTGCAAGTTCAAAATGCTGGGTTACCCCAACAACTAACCATTACTCCTGTGTCTTCAAGTGGTGGCACAACCATTGCCCAGATTGCTCCAGTGGCTGTTGCTGGTACCCCCATCACTCTGAACGCTGCCCAGCTTGCTTCAGTACCTAATCTTCAAACAGTAAGTGTTGCCAACCTGAGTGCTGCAGGTGTTCAAGTTCAAGGAGTTCCTGTTACCATTACCAGCGTTGCGGGTGAGTGGTCTGACAAAGTTTTGGAGTTTTGCTTTTTTGTATGGTTGTCTTGTTTTGTTTGTAGTCGTTGTTTGTGGCTTTGGTTTGTTTTGGGTTTTTTTAATATTACAAGAATACCAGATGGTTTTAGATTAGCACTCTTTCTTCAGAATTTTCTGTAATGAACGTTAAACCCTTAACTGTGAGGAAATATCTCACACTTATCACTAATATTCAGATTTTAAAATAGGTGACATTTTTGCTAAACATTGAATTAATATTACCAGTGGTGTCAGATGAAATGAAACTGTTTGTATTTGATAAACTGTACTTAAATATTCTGTCCTCTGTCTTACTTAAGACTTGTAGGCTCCAGAAGTGAACATGGGACTTTACTGATAGAGCTTTGATATGCTTAAAAGCCAGCACAAAAAACCTTTTTCCAACCAGGCAGTATTCCTAATCTTCTTTTGAGGATGTAGAATGAGAAGTGACAATATGTGAGCTGGGATACCTTGTGTCCTGGCATGCATTCATGTGGAACTACTCATTGCATTCTGCACTAGCTCATAAAGTTGTTCCCTTAAAAGTTTGAGTTCTGCAAAGAGATTGAGTAGAATAATGTGTGCTTGCACATGGTTTCTGTGGCTTGCTTTAAAATAAAAGGATAATGCCAACTGGTGACTGTACTTCAGTACTTGCTGCTGAACTTTTGATATGTACTATGAAGTGTCTGTTTGGTTATGCTGGTCTAGTAGTTGGGAAAGGAGCTATTAAAAGGTTCTAGGTTGGATAACTGAACTTAGTTTTACAGTAAACTCTGTGCAAGGTCTCTGCAGTGTCCCACAAGGACACCTCTTTATGCAGAGCTTGCTGACTTTTAATGTTTTAGATAACTCCTGCCTAAATCAAGTTTTATCTTTGTCAACTTGGTAACTACTTACCTAAACTTGGCTTTATGTCATAAAAATCTTCTATTGTAGTAGTTACAATAAACTCTTCCCAACAACATCCTGACTATAGGCACAGTTTTTTACTATAAAATTGTTAGAAAAAACACATAATGTTTGACTGCTGTCAAGTCTGCATAAGCAAACATTAGTATCATATAGACTCTTAAATGGTTTGGTTTTTGGTTTTTATAATCATATGCTAAAATGAAAAATGTTTAACTGGGCAAAAAATTTTTCTTTTTGATTGAAATGTTTTTGAGGAGACATAACTACTAACATAGTTTAGTAGTAAGAAATTTGCTATTGGGAGAATTTTGTCTGTGTGGTACTTCTCAGCATGGAATGGCATGTTGAAATACTAAGAGCTGAGTTAGATGGCACTAAACCTGGCTTGTTTAAGAAGTCTCACACAAGCATTAATCTGGGTAATTAGAATTAAAATCTTGACCTTCTATTTAGCTGTAATGGTTCAAAGAGAAGTTTGGTTAGCTGTAGCTGAGCAGCTGCAGTCCTGTTCACCTTGGAACACTTTTTTTCCTGATAGGAAGGTGCTGGTTGATGGCTTTCTTAGACAGAAGTCTCTACTTTGGTAGGGGACTCCATAGGAAGCCTGCTTTGAGAACAGCCTAGATTTGAGGGTGCTGGAAAAACCTTTCTGCGTGTAGGTTTTTTCTTTGCTTACTAATGGTGTACTACTATTCAGTACACTCTAGCAGGTATTAGAGCAAGAGGTTCTGAGTATCATCTTTGTTGATTATGTTGACCCTACCTGTGCTTGCATATGATGTCTTTTGGAAAATAAAGGGATTGAGATTGGTAACTTGAGGATGAAAAAAGGGCAATGAATCACAAGTATGGTCCTGGACAAGCCAAGCCTTAGTCATACAGTGTTTATATGCTAACTAGACTACATTTTGTGACCATTGAATTCCTCTTCAATGTGCCCACTCTCTCATGCCCTGCTCCCAGTAGGCCTTACAGCTGTTTCCATAATTTTTTGGCAGCAGTGAATCATAGAAATGTAGAATAGTTTGGATTGAAAGGGGCTTTAAAGGTCATGTAGTTCAGCCCCCCTGCTATGATCAGGGACGTCTTCAACTAGATTAGGTTGCTCAGAGCCCCATCCAACCTGGCTTTGAAAGTTTCCAGGGATGGGTCATCTGCCACCTCTCTGGGCAATCTGCTCCAGTATTTTGCCACCCTTATTGTAAAAGCCCTCTTTCTTATGTCTAATCTACACCTACCCTCTTTCATATTAAGGTCATTCCCCATTGTCCTATCACTACATGCCCTTGTAGAAAGTTCCTCTTCAAGTCTATTGTATCCCCTTTAGGTATTGGAAGGTGCTATAAGGTATTCCCAGAGCCTTCTTTTCTTCAGACTGAACAACCCCATTTCTGCCCGCCTTTCCTCATAGAAGAGGTGTTCCACACCTATAAGTATTCTGACATTTTTTCCTTTCCTTTTTCAATAAGGTACTATTTCTCTCCCAGGACTTGATGTTAGGGAGAAAGAACAAGCTTTTTGAATGCAAGAGATTAGTTGTAATTTCCTTCTCTTACTTATCTCTGCTTCTGTCTTATGAAACTTCCTGATTCTACTCTGGGAATGGGAGACATGGTAGAATGTGAAGGAAAGGGAAGAGCATGATGTGCAGTCCTTAATGCTAATGTATTAAGATTACAAGGAAAGAATGGTTATGAAATAGAAAATTGCAAACATGCTAAGATCTAAACTTTGCTTGCCACCTAAATAGAATAAGCTGACTTGATCAGGGCTGTTAACTTCCTTGGGTTTGCTGGTTTTTATCTGAAATGTTGTTGTTGTTTTTTGTTGTTTTTTTTTTTTTTTTGTTATTCCCAGGCATCATTACAGGAAACCTTTTGAAAAACAAACAGCTCAGCTGCCTCAATATCTGCAGACTGGTATTTCTTTTCTGCAGTACCTGAGCTTGCCAGTGTGAAGTGTCTTGAAAATAAACTGAACTCTTCACAAGTAGTTCATTTGCCACAAATGAGCAGTAGAAGTAGGGGTTAGAAATGAGCTGTGTGGAGGATGTCCAGAAAATTTTAAGGAGAAGGCTGAGTGAAGAACTCATCCCATGCATTGATTCAGGTGCTCTAACTTTGTTAGGCAAAAGAAGTTATGTTGTCCTTCAATCAAACCCCTTCAATCAAGCCAGTTGAGTTTCTAGGAAAAAAAAACCTTTTAAAATCACAATAAAAAATCACAATAAATAACTGCTTTTGTATTTGTGTCATATTTCTGTTCCACGAACAGTGGTTTTCCTAGTTATTTCCACAGTGAGATATTTAAGCACATTTTTTCTTTAGTTTTTCAGTAGTAAATGAAACAGTAAAGCAGGAAAATACTTAATTTAAAATTATAACAGAATTGTTGATTTATAGAAAATTTTGATAAATGGGGGGAGTTGGGTTTTTTGCTGGATGGTTTTTTTTGGCTTTTTTTGGGGTTTTTTTTGGTTGGTTGGGGTTTTTTTGTTGTGGTTGTTGTTTTGTTGAATAGATTCTAAATTCCAAAAGAGAAAAATTTCACATTGGGAAGAAAAGCCTTAAGATCTTCTGGTAAATACTATATTTTGGTCTACCTTTCATAACTTTTGTTACTGAAAGTCTACTGTAAACCTAGCAAGATACACAAGTGTGTTTGGGGTTTCTTGTTGTTGTGTTTTTTCAGTTAAAAGTTCAAAACCTGATCCCGGTAAGTACCATACTTTGGGTTATACGTTGCATGTGGTCAAAAACGCAGGGCAAAGCAGAGACATTCTCACAATCTTTCACTTTCTGGCCTGAGAGAAAACTTCAATGTCAGTGATGAAAATTATTTTTTTACTGTGAGAGCTACTGAGTGCTCAGAGAAGTTCCAGACTCTCCATCTTCAGAGATATTCAGAAACTGTCTGGACATGGTCCTGGACAGCTTTCTGTAGGTGGCCCTGCCTGAGCAGGGTGGTGGGACCAGATGCTCCCCAGAGGTCCCTCA
Organism: Geospiza fortis; assembly: GCF_000277835.1. Classification (NCBI taxonomy): domain Eukaryota; kingdom Metazoa; phylum Chordata; class Aves; order Passeriformes; family Thraupidae; genus Geospiza; species Geospiza fortis. Next base: position 5,710,773 of record NW_005054333.1, on the reverse strand, counting down.
AAGTCTACACCAATATGTGATTCCATAAAATTTTATTAAGTTGTACAAAGTGTCAGTCAAAGGCATAAAATTAAATGTACAGAAGAAAGTTTTATTCTCATCCAGTTAAGTTTCTGAGCATTAAAACCAGATCTTTAATCAATTGTTTAATTAAGAGAAAGACAAACAACAGGCTACATAGAAACCACTGTGGTTGTTGAACATTCAGGGATCTACTAATACCTGCCTTGCTGTGAGATCAGTACCTGTCTTAGCCTTTTACCAAGCTACTTCTGCACTAAGTATTTCTTCTCTGCTGTCAGTTGCTGTTTTGTGCATGGTTCCCTGTGGAGGGGAATAGCCTGGAATGTTATAGATAGCAACTTCCTGAATTTTGCCTCTATGGTCTTGGAGAAAAGTAGATACTGCAGAATATCCTTGCCTTTTTTCAAGGCTTCTGCTGTGAGAGTTGCAGATGCAAGTTCAAAGGATTCCTGTCCCCAGCCCCTTTTTAAATTAAGGCAGATTTGTGTAGATGAGTTGATTGACACTGTAAGAGACTATGTGAAAGGAACTGCTTTTACTACTAGTTGATTCTAAGAAAAACATACAATTTGTAAAAATAGTTTCCTTTTGGTAGGTGGAGTTGTTTTGTTTGGTTGGTTAATTTTGGTGTTTTTCTCTTACTCTTGAGGGTTTTTTGGTGGACTTTTTGTGGGGTTTTCTGGTTGTTTTTTGTTTTGGTTTTTTTTTTCTTCAGAAAAATTCCCTCTTTCTTTATGAGAAAAAAATTAATAGATCAAACTTATATCTACCTTAATGATACTTCTTAGAGTACTTTTGTTACATGATGGTGGAGGTGTTTGCCCCATACAAAAGTGAATTAGATTATTTTGTTTTAAAATAGTGAAAAAAATTATTTGTATTTTATGTGTACTTTTTCCAAAATCACTTTTTTTAAGCAAAAGTAATCAGATTCCATCACCTTGCAACAGAAGTTCAAGCCTTTTCTCTTGAACATGAGTGGTGACATGCTCTGAATTATGGGGAATTTGGAGTTCATCCCCCCAAAGTAACCTGGGGCAATGACTTCTGTTCAGTGGAACAGACTGTTGCCTGGCAATAGTAAAGCTGGAGAGTTTTAAGTCTTTTGTAGGGGTGTGCGATGGGCTTCAAAATAGTTCCTAATGACAATGAAATCCAATGCCAAGTGTTCTTATTGAGATACTTAAAAATATATAATGAGCCTTGCCATTCTGTTTCATACTCTATAGTAATGTGAGCTACTCAGGCATTCTCTCTTTGTCCAGATACTTTCACATCACTGTGACTAGTAGTTATGCAATTTGTCAGTACCTTGAGGTCTCCTGACTTCTTGTGCATTTTCCCACTTGTCTGCATCCAGCTTCAGCCTTTCTTCAAGGCTTTCTCTTCCCTTTCCCTCTTAATTAAGTCTTGTTGTGTGACAGGCACTAGTTTTAGGACTTGCAGTTCAAAGACTCAATATATTGTTTAGACATGACTGTCTGGGTCAAAGTTTGATGAGGACTTTGAAGCATTCTATCCAATTCTTTAAACAGGGAAAAAAAAAAGGATTAGATTAACTGTATGTCACTCAATGACTGGAAAAAGGGAAACATCACACCAATTTTTAAAAAAGTTATAATTAGCAGTCAATAATTAGCAGTCAACCTAATCTCTGTGTCTGGTACAGTCATGGAACACACCTTCTGCCAGCTATGTCCAGGCATGTGGGTACAGAGGTGGTTAGAGACAGCCGACATGTCATCCCAAATGTATGCCAAACATGGCTTCACAGATGGCAAATGGTGCCTGACTAATCCAGTGGCCTTCTGTGCTGGAGTGACTGTATGGGTAGGTAAAAGAAGAGCTGCTGACAATCTACTTCATCTGCTGTGGCTTTTTGTGTGGGTTTTTGACATAGTCCCTTGCAGTAGCCTTGGAGAGATACAGATTTTATGGATGACAGGGAAGTGGCTGGATGGCTGCATTCAGAGTTACCATCAATGATTCGATCTCCAAATGTAGATCAGTAATCAATGATGTCCCTATACTGGGACCAGTACTGTCAGTATCTTTACTAATGATGTTGTGGGATTCTGTGCACCCTTGGCAAATTCACAGATGGCACCAAAATGAGCGGTGCAGCTGATGTGCTTGAGGGAAAGGATGGCATCCAGAGGGGTCTTGGCAGGCTTGAGAAGTGGGCAATGTGAGCCTCATTGTACTTAAGCAAGGCCAAATAAAGGTCCCCCCACCTGTGATGATGGAGTAATCTCAGTATGGATTGTGTGATAAAGTAATGGATTGAGAGCAGTTCTGTGGAGAAAGACTTGGGGATATTAGTAGATGAAAAATGGGATATGTGCTGGCAATGTATGCTTGCAGCCCAGGAAGCCTATGGTATCTTGGGTTACATAAAAACAAACAAGGCCAGCAGTTCAAGGGATGTGATTCTCTCTCTTTGCCACTGCTGTGAGACCTCATCCACAGGAGTATGCTGGGATCCCCACTAGAAGACAGGTACGGATCTGATACAGCTGGTCCAGAAGAGAGCCATGGAAATGATCAGAGAACTGAAAGACCTCTTGTATGAAGATGGGCTGCAAGAGTAGGGGCTATTCAAACTGGTGAAGAGAAAGCTCTGGGAGCCTTCCAGATATACAACAGGATCTTGTCAGAAAGACAGACTTTTTACCTAGACCTGTCGACAGTAACAGCACAAGGGACAGCAGTTTTAAACTGAAAAGGGTAGGTTTAGATGGGACATGAGGAAGAAATGCTTTACTCTGAGTGTAGTGAGACACTGGAACAGGTTTTCCAGAGAGGTTGTAGATGCCTCATCCCTGGAAGTGTTCAAGGTGAGTTTGGGTAGGTCATTGAGCAATGGGATCTAGCTGAAGATGTCTCTGCTCATCGCAGGGGAATCAGAGCTACATGATCTTTAAAGGTGTCTTGTGACCCAAAACATTGTATGATTCTATGAATATAAGATTCAGAAGTGTTTCTGACCCTCTCTCATGCTGACTGCAGGTGATGCATACAAAGAGCAGTGCTCAGATTCTCTTCCCTCATTCAGTCACCTGCATATTCCTGAACCAAAAGTGGGATTTTTTTAAAAATAAGTTTAATAGTTATCGGTAGATTTTTCTTCTCTGAATTTATCTTTTATGAGTCTGCCTATTTTTTATGCATTCAATATTTGTCTGCAATATATTGTGTTTTAATTGTTTCATAAGACATGTTTTTGTTTAAAGTTCTTAAGTTCCTCTATTATGAAAACTTAAAATACCTGATTCATCTTCATGCTATTCACAGTCTTCTATTACTCTCTATTACATATGCTAGATTTTGGAGGAGGGGAAGATGTTTAGTCTGAAGTCCTAGAATATTACACTTGTATTGTTTAACGAATGAAAATGCATTTTTGTGACAGCGTATCCTTTGGGGCTCCTCTTGTGTTAATGTAATGGTGTCTAGAAACAGAACTTGCTGAGTGGTATAGCTAAGCAAGAAGGGATTCCTGTAGGTGGCTAAGTTGAAAAAGGTTTAAAATAGCCACATTACATACAAGAAAACTGGCAAGTATAAACACCAAAGGTGGAAGTCAAAGGAGCTGAAGGATAGGGGTTGCATGATTATTTTTTTTAAATAACATGCAGTTATTTAAAGTTTATTTAGTTTCCTGGATCTTCATTGACAAGCAAGATGCAGCAAATATCTTGAAAGAAACAAGCTGCAAGCTGTGGAATCTGTAGTAAAAATATAAGTATAAAGTATTGAGCTGTATTAAAAAAAAAACAAGCAAAAAAAGGAATCTGTCTTGGTTTTTTACTTCATACTATGTGACTTGGCATTCTGAGAGCATAGATGGGAGGAGTATAGAAATATAGCATACTTTTTCCAAGTCATGAAAGGTCACAACTGTTCTCAGGCTGCCTTGAGTTGAGAATTGTTGCAGAACCACAGTGTTCTAAATATTATAGTGCTGGCATCCTTTTCAAATATTCCAAAGTAATTACAGGAGAAGCATTTAGTCTCCTAATGACAAAATTGCTTTGGTTATGGGATTTTCTTAAACTGAAATTCAATACAGTGGCAGAAACAGTTTGACAACAAACTGCAGTTGAAAACAAACATTAGCCATGGTGATGTTAGCATAAAAATAAAAGTGTCAATATAGTGGTTCTGAACTTGATGCCTAAGAAATGTGCAATCTGCCTGTTCAGATAAATTGCCAGTATGCCTCAGTAAAACTAGTCTTTTCTGCCTGACCTGTGAGTAGCAAGGCATGAATTCATCATTACTTGTAAAATAAAGTGGGAAGGGGAAGCATTTCAAGTACCAACTTTGCTGATAATTGCAAGGTAAAATAGGTTTATAATGAGCTATTTTTATGCTATAAACTTAAAGAACAAAATGTAAGCCTTAAATGTAAGCCCTGTCTTGAGAATTTTGCTATCCCCTCTCTCAATTCCTGTTGTCAGAAATTGGAGCATATAGAACAGGAAAAGAATTGGCTGAGCTTTCTTGTTCATAAAATGCCAAGGAAGTGAATTGAGTGATATGGCACATCTTCAACAGCTTGTTAGTATTTTTTTCTTTGTTAAAGCATACTTAGATGTGCACTAAGCCAACCTTCTTGTTCTTCCATTGCCACCTGGTGTGAGGGAAAGACAAGAAGTATATTCAAAATTTCATTTCAACAGCTTCCTCACTGTAACTTAAATTTTGGATTTCTAAGTCTTGTATGATTTTGGAGCTGGTAGATAAAATAAATAGTTTCTTACCGTTTTAATATATTAAAAACATTTTAATAGCAGTGGTGATTATTGAAAAAAGCTAGCTGTATATGGAATGGGATGTTATGTTCTAAGAGGAGTATTAATTTCAAGTGAAACAGTGTTATTATTGGGGGTTGCCCTGTGGAGAGCCAGGAGTTCGACTTGATGATGCTTGTGGGTCCTTCCCAACTCAGGATGTTCTATGATTGTTGAAAAACTCCTCTTTTTTTAGTGGTCAATCATTTTAATGGATAATTTAGTTAATAAAAGTAGCTTGATTTATATGCTGTAGCTTTAGAAGTAGTCAGGAGTGCATAATGAAGTATAATTTTTTTAAATTATATTTTACTCTGATTATGACATACACCAAAACAGTAGCTCTGGACATGTGTAGTCTCTTGAGAAATGTAGCATCAGAGCACATGCTTAGTTTATTTTGGGGTAGGGTTACAGTTATATTGATTTCTGTATGCATCTGTTCCTAACAGTGCAGTCTCCAGTGCTGCTGAAGTTGATAACAGTCATACACCTTGATCAGTTGGTCCTTGGAAAAACTGTCTCACCCCAACATGCATATTTAATGCACATTTAATCTTCATAGATTGGAAATCTAGTATTATTTTGTTGTAAAGAGAGAATTATCAGTTAATATCTTCCTGCTAAAAAAACCCTTGGGATACACATTAAGTACAAGCCTGAGTTTCCTTAATTATAGTTTCAAGTCATGATGTGACCGCTTTTCCCTGGAGAAAAATACTGAAGTTTAAGAAAAATGGGCCTTGATTTTCTTATTTCTTTGATCATCAGGAAGTAACTGACAAAAGCATGAAACTTTCAGTTTGCTCTGATCCAAAAAACAAGAATAGGTAAACAGTTTTGTAGGGTTAACAGTGTTAGAGAAAATGTCAGAACTTTAATGGTTTGGATCTTCCAGATTTATGTGGCCCTTCTTTTGTAATTCTATAATATGTGGTTTGCTGATCCTTGCCTGATAAAGGCTATAACAAAGTTTCGGGTTTTACATCTTTAATGAACAAGTTAGTTTTAATATTGGTCAGCCTATTCATCCACAGGCTGTTAATAAAAATAAAACTTGATGCTCATGTTTAGTCTTGCTGTATAAGATCTTTAAAAATGTTTTATGAATCTTGGGTTTTTTCCTGATAATAGCCTTTAAATTCCTTTGAATCTCTTTGCTTTTTTTTTTTTTGCATATCTACTTTTATCTTGACCAACATAATATTTCATACAGCCAAAATATTTACTTCAAGGAAATTCATGAACCTTCTAGTCAAGTGTAAAATACGTAAGCCAGCTAAAGCATAGACAAAATCCTATAAAACTCACCCAGAAAAGCTCCCAGCTACCTCCCAAAATCCAAATAGAGTACTGAAACCTTGGTTTATATTTTTTCATGTTAGCCTACTTCTGTCCTTTCAAGATTCAGTTATTACTACTTCATGGCAATACCCATAAATTGAATGGAGGTGCAGAAAATTATACTTTCTGAGTGTGTGTTTTTGTTACCATATGGCAGACGTGTTAGATAGCATTTGATTTTTGTTTTGTTTTGGGATTTTTGGTTTTTTTCACTTTGTTAGTTATTGACCTCCTCTAGTCAGACTGTGGAGACAGACAGTCCACAGGCTTCTTTCTAGTCCTATCCCTGTTTTAGAGTTAGGGGGAAGAGTTGAAGGAAAGAACTGGGCCACATTCTGCTCTGGCTATAAAGTAACTTAGTGAAACTTTTGGGACATTTGTTTGGTTTTGTTTTGGTTACCAATATGATTCTTTCACTAAAGGAAAAAAGATCATTTTTTTAAAGATACTTAAACCCCCTAACTTTATTGTCTTCTTCACTCTTGAAGCGGTAATTTCAACAGAAGTTAAGTGTAGTTATTATGCAATTCAGTAATTTTTTAACACACTGAGATTTAAAAATCTCTTGAAGAAGAGTATAGCAAGTTCTTACAAATATTGACAAAGTTAGCCATGGATAAAAGATAGAAACTTGCTGCAGTGCCCCTGTAGGAGGTAGAAAAGACAGATGTCTATTTGATGCTGCAGTTTGCACTGGAAACTTTCGGCTTGTAGTAGCATCTGGACACAATGCTGTGATTTGTGATGACCCTTGTAGTAGCTGGGTGAATCCAGTTCCTCTCCTAACTCCAAACTGATCTCTATAGAATGTGTGGGTCCTGTGTATCAGTGCTTGCAGTTTCTGTTCTGGGGAATTCTTCTTTTGTCACGTACTGTTTCTTCATAAATCTTTATTAACTACTGCTTAGAAAAGAGAGCAGAATTGTCAGCATACTGTATCATCTTCTCTGTAGATATTTAAATTTAGTGTTGTCTTTACATATATGTAATTTTACAATGTGATTTGTGCTTCTTTTTTCAGCATGAAACCTCCTTCATAGTAGGTTTTTTTTAAGCGAGGATCTCTAACTGTATTGACACATACTTTTAAACAATATTTAAAACTTGACTATACCTTAACCAAAGCATTATATTCTATTATATCATATAGACATGTTATTATAAGCATATTGTATTATAAATAAATATATAAAGTCTATAGATATTATCTTAGTGTAAATGATGTTTATGTCTTTGTGGAAAAAGAATATTAAAGGATGTTTTCAAGCTTACAGTATCTGGTTTATGCAGGGCAAGGGAAGATGAGAAAATTTTTTCTCATTGCTTTCTATCAGTGAGTTGTTAATGGGTGAGTTGCTGCATCAGCTCTGATGCCTGTAGAGCTTTGGAACTCTGCAGGCTGTCTTGTAGTAATATGCCTTGAATTATGGATTCTAACTGCAGCCTTTTCTTTCTTTTTAGAATACACAGTTGAACAAATTTTCTTCTTTGCAGCATTAGCCACTGTAGCTCTAGGTACATTTTGCCAAGCGTTTGTCAGATTTTGCAGTAAGGTGCACCCTACTGAGGTAACTGTCATTGCTGCTCTCATCTTTTGGCTGGCAAACATTGGTTGCACAATAGCAGCATGAAATGTATGCATTCTTTCTGAGGAACTGTGTACCAGAAAGTATCCTTTTCTTAGTCTTAAATTTCTCTTCTTTCCAAGATCCAATTTTCTAATGCTTTACTCTCATGATTTCTGTAGATCAATAAAGTCCTTTCCTTGCTGCTCTATTTGCCTCAGAGAGTAATCTGAGTTTTGTGCATGCTACTTCAGATGAAAAAGTGTAGGAAAGCAGGTGTAGTGTGTGGTAAAAGGAAGCTTGGTTTGACTTTAAATGGATGGCCAAACCTAATAACCAGTGATCAATCACTCTGTAGAAGTGATTTAGGTACCATGCATTAGCTTTCTTAAATCATTAAAGTGCTGTTATGGTTTTGCAAATTAATTTTTAACTGAAAATGTGATTGGGGTGTGTGTGTGTATTATTTGGTTTCATAGTAATTATTTAAAGTTGTTAATTTTTCTTGCATGAACGTGTTAAAACTCATGTAACTTGAGTACATGAGTAAAGTATATGTGGGAAAGTATATGTGAGTTTTACCTGCTAAGATACAATTTTAATGCAGAATTGGAAAGCTGAGCAAATGATGCTGAAGAATAAAGGATGTGCAAGCATTTATCTTTATAATCCTGTATCTCATGTTAATAAGTAATGCAGTTACTTAACGGCTTAAATGGGAAAGACTAGTGACTAAACCCCATGATAAAAGATCATGCAGGCTCTTTTATTTGAGAAGCTTAAAAAATTTCTATTTAGTCATAATCATATTTGTAATATTGCAATAAGTGAGACTTCTGTTGCACTTGATTTGTAATTAAATATTATAACAGGTTTCCTTACTGTATTCATTTTGTCCTATGGTCAAATAGTTACTATTCAAGAGCAAGAGAGAACTTAGGCCTGAGAGGAAATGAAATGCAATTTAGTATCAATGTTATTTTGTATTGATGTTATTTTGTAACAATTGGTTGTAACTTACCTTTATATCCTGACAGTATGTACAATAAAGCTCAGACATATGCAAGTTCAGTGATAATTTTTTTTTTATTGAGATATTTCACAATTTCAGGAATCATTACTAAAGAAATCACGGGAACTTGAGAAAACTTTCTTTATTCCAAAATAGAGAAATGACTGCTTTCACAGCTCATACAGAATAACATGCATGAACTGAAGTGTGACTTTGTTCCCTCATATAGTGACTTGTTTAGGCCTCTTTCTGAAATGTGTACTGAAACATGAGAGCTGTTGTTACTGAGGGGTTTGATTATGAATGGTGAAGTGTAGTGATATCAGGTCTTGTGGTTTGGAGAATGTCAGGAAGAAGCAATTTCAAGTGATCTCCTGATTTTAGCAGCATTTCTGGAAGGCTTTAAATAGCATTTAATGCCTCTAGTATGACTTTGAAAGGAATATTTTTAATAAGCCTTTTTTTCTCCATCTAGATATTGTCAAGAGATCATTCTCTTCCTGTGTGGATAACATTATCTCAACCACCTGTTTTTAGAGTAAGCAGGTTTGTTTGTTGGGTTTGTTGTTTGTTTTCTTCCAAAGAAGAAGCCAGTTTAGACCTAGATCCTCTCAACTGAAAAATCATCTCTGTTTTAAACTTCTAGAAGTTGCCCTCATTTAATTTAGTACGCTGCTGACAAACTCATTGAGTTTTCTCAGTTTCTTTTCTTTGACAGAGGTGATTTAAGAAATAATTAAATTCTCTTATCTTCCCTTTATATTCCCTTTGTTTTTCTTCCTCTTTAATAAATGCAAGTGATGTAAAAGTTAAACCTCCTAATGATCCATAGGATTCTAGTATATAGTTTACAAAAAAAATCCCATACAACTCAAGACTATAGCAGGCTCACTTTGAGATTTTGGGCATGTTCTGCCAGTTGTTTTGTGAAAAAATTCTGATTTTTCTTCAGGAGAAAAGATATTTCAACTGACCTAAAATACACTCCTGTTATTCTCAAAGAAGACTTTTATGTTTAACAGCTTTAAAATGAGAATAGATCCATTTCTACTCTGTGCATTACTAATGTGCTTGTTGGGGTGCTCTCTCAGGAGTTCAAAACAAAAATTAAGTCCAATAATTACATACTGAACTTCTCAGTGTTTTTTTCATGGCTGTGTAAAGTTCTGACAAAGAATATTTATCATCTATGTGTGCTTTCTTCAGTTAGTCTTTTACCTCAAAAAACTAGATTTGCTTATTGAATGTTGTGGCTTGGTTCTTCAAATAAGGCAATTTGCATGATATTTTGAGAGCTTCAGAACCTTCTGTGCTGAATTTAGTAAGTGGAATTCAAGGGAAGGGAGTTTAAAATAGTGACTCCATGAGATTAATTTAAAGGAGAAAAATCAATATGCATATTAGAAAATGTTGTAACTAGTTAATTCTAGCTAAAGAGCAGTCAACTTACTACTGTTTAACTGAAACCATGTGGGGAGTGTAATTGTCTGCCTGAGCAACTTTCCTTGGCATTGTCCCCTTTGTATTTTTATTGTCATTTTTCTGATTATTGTGAATCATTTCTACTCAAATGTGTTACTGTATTATGTTTAATAAATACTAGCTCAGTAGTGTGTATCCTATATTCCAAGATACGCCTTGTCCTTACATGGGTGAAGGAAAGTTCAGAAAGGTAGTGTGTGTGTCAGCAGTGGTATTTAATATTCTGAAGAAGTGTCAGAAGACCCTTGTGGAGTTGGTCGTCTCATTATTTGGACAGTGAAAGTTGGTTCATATGGAATCAGCAAAATATATTGGATTTTTAGAAATGCTGAACAGGCTTCTCTATAAATGTCTATTTGTCATATCCTAGAATTATATCCTGAATATTAACCAATAATCATGGGATGAGAAAAGGAGTCATCCTTCTCAGGGTTCAAGTGTCGCAATTCACATCTTACTTGAAAAGCCTTGGTTTGACAGCTGTCTTGGTTTAGGGTAAATTTAGGAAGGATTTTTTGAAGGGGTCTCTTTAGAAAGCAGATTTAAGTGATCCTTCCCCCAACCAGTTTGGGAGGTAAATTTTCTCTGAGAGAAGTGGAAAAAACTGTTTATTTAATGAGCAAAGTACTCACAAACATGAAAAAAAATTAATAATATTAAGCAATAAAACCTCTCTTTGCTCTGAAGAGATGGTAGATTCAGAGATTCAGAGTCTAAAGTTGTTTTTCTTTTTGTAGGCATGGCTTTTTTCAGGTTAGGAGCTGCCAAGGCAGCGTCCAAGGGGGGGCGTGGTGTGGCCGTGTTGGTCTTCTGGACTGGAGCAGCAGAGTTGAGCAGTTTCTCTGAAGAAGCCACAGTCTAGAGAAAAACCTTTTGTCTTGGCTAGTGAACTGGAAGCTAGTTTAAAAGTAAAGAAAGACTCTCCGTTTTCTCTTCCCGGCTACATGGCTGCAACCTCCGAGAGCACTCTGAGAGCTTTACCTTTCTCTTGCTGTCCGTGCTAGGCAGCACAGTCGGTGAGAAAAGGAATTTCAAGGGAGTAAAAATGAAGTTTCTGCAGATAAATGGTGTGCATCTTTTCCCTCTGCCCTTTGCTCTGTCTGTCTCTCTGGGCCTAGTTGAGAGCTACAGGGCCCATTTCTGAGCAAAAATACAGACTGTGAGGATACCACATCATAAAGTCACCTCAGGACAGCCCAGGGAAAGGTTGCATCAAAACTTTAATACCAATTCAAGAAAATCAGAGAGAAAGAGATAAATATCCTCTTCAAACTGAGTTCTGACCACAGACTGATTAGGTCTCAGGACTTCTTTGCTCCAGTAGGACTTTGTGGCATAAATGGAGTCATCCTTCTAACAGACTGTAATAAGAAAGTGTAATTCTTAACAATGTACTCAAAAATGTGACTGATAATGAAACTAGAATAGGAGGCTGCAGTAGGTCACAATATCTGTTATATCTTTAACTTTAGTAGTGACCATTCACAGATGCTTCATTTGTAGCGCAGCTCTGTGAATTAAAGGAGTTTGCACCTTGGGTATGTTTAACAGATGGGCAGTGGATTGTGCTCTGTGAAAGACTGCACATTGAGCAAGTTCTTCGTTTTCATTTACCTTTGGCTCACCAGAAAGTGTGCCTGGTTTTTATCACAAGCAGTCACATTATCATATTAATATTATCATATTAGGATAAGCATTAGATATTTTTTTAAAAATAGCCTTTTTTTTGACTCTAGCTGTTTATAGCACTCAGTGTTCCAACAGTTTAACAGCCTGACAAGGAGCTGCCCCAGGACTAGTACTTTCTTTGGAAGGTCTAGTGTCCTGTTCAGCCACTGTTAAACCAAAGTACTTTATATTACTATTTGCATTTATATCATGATGTTCTTCTCACCCTATCATATTCTCCCTCAAGGATTATCATGAGTGCTTTTCTTTCCTATTAAAGTATAGGAAATAAATATATTTCCACTACATTGCTATTCTGAAAATAAAGACTTGGTTCTATCCTAAACATATGGGGACTGCACTCAAGGTTAAGCCTTTGCTGCTGATACCAGAATCCTTTTAGATTTTTTGTTTGTTTGTTTGTTTTAACTATATGTCCAATAGCAAGTGGGGTTCAAACGCTATCTCTTAGGGGCTTGTCGTTGTTCTTTTCAGAGAACTGAAAACATTCAGTGTCTGTCAGTATTTGTGGCCTTCTTAAGAAGACAAGGAATTCATGTTTATTCATATCTAGGCAGGTCAGATGCAACTTCCAGTCATAAACTAAGGGAAATAACTGGGTAAATTTGATCAGTGCTTCAGGTGAAAATAACCTGGTACTGACCTAGGCAGAAACCAGATTTATTCTATTTCCTGTAGCCAGCAGTAGCCTTTAGATGACAAATCAAGTCACTTTGGGAGGTTCTCTGTATATCATGTTCTTCAGTACTAACCTATGTGCATGTATGTGGTGGTGTTAGGTGGTGTGCATTAGATTTCACCTCTGGCTGTTACACAAGATATTCTGTGCAAGCATCCATTGCCCCTCAGCAATCATGTGACTGAAGTAGTCATTGTCCCATGCTGGGCTATGTGTCAACTCACTCAGTAGCTGGCACTTGAGGCTTCAGAGTGCTCTTCTTATCCCCATTGGTGGTGCCTGTTATGTTATGGATGCTACAGAAACCATTAAACCCCATTCAGATATCTCTGAACCATGTTATCCCTGAGGAATTTCTAAATTTTAAATGAATGCTTTAATACTGAGGACTAGTATTTATACATTCCTAAATATTGAATTCTGCTCTAAAGAATTCTGGTTGACTGTTACACTCTCTAAATAAGGTGAAAAAAAGGGTATTTCCTTTAATTTCACAGTTGTATGAAGACAGTGAATTTTTGAAAATGGCAGCATCAAATTATATTTTGTCCCATTCCTGTTACTAAGAGGGCTGGCATTCAGTCATACTGTCATATTGTGCCTGGAAGTCATCTCTGTGTCAGATTCAGTTTATTATATGTATTTTCTAAGTCTGTATACTACTAACTTTTAAAACAAACATAATATTACTTTGTTGTTCAAGAAACTACACTTCTTACCTATGTTGGAATAGTTTCTTTTGGTTTAATATCAAGCCAGTAATCCAGATTTCCTTAGATCAAGAAAGCCAATGAGATAATGGACTTACACAATGAAGCTGAATTCTTCCTTCATTGACTCAGTCTTGGAATTATATTTGATTCCTTCCCTGGGGAGGCTATTCTGGTGATCAACCACCCTCTCAGTGAAGAGTCTTTTCTTAATGTCCTACCTGAACTTTCCCTGGTGCAGAATCGTGCCATTCCCTCATGTCCTATCGCCAGTCACCAGAAAGAGAGGAGATCAGCACCTCTCCCTCCACTGCCTCCCTTGAGGAAGGTGTAGACTTTATGGAGGCCACACCTCAGCCTTCTCTTCTCCCAACTAACAAACCAAGTGACCTCAGCTGTTCCTTGTACATCTTGCCCTTGAGACCTTTGACCATCTTGGTCCCCTCCTCTGGACACACTCTAACAGTTTGATGTGCTTCTTCCACTAAGGCACCCAAACCAGCTCAGAGTGCTCGAGGTGAGGCTGCACCAGTGCAGAACAGAGCAGGACAGTCACTTCCCTCACCTGGCTCACTGTGCTCTGCTGATGCACCCCAGGGTACAGCTGGCCCTTTCAGCTGCCAGGGCACACTGTTGACTCACCTTCAGCTTGCCATCAACCCAAACACAAGATCTCTTTCCCCGGGGGCTGCTCTTGCTTCTTTTCCCCCCATTTATAGTTCTAACCAGGGTTACCCCATCCTGAGTAGAGAATCATGCAAAACAACAATCTCAAAAAAGCTTTGGTTTGTTAGCTTGTTCAAGTCTAGTCCTAAGTTTCTTTTTCGTTCAGAAGTTCCTTTCTGGCTCGATGTTGATTCAAGACAGATTGTAAGAGAAGTGACAATTCTATAAGTGCCATAAAGCAACTTCTTAATTAGCTAATTGTAGTTTTCTGAATGCAGATATAGTTCAAAGGTTATTAGGGAGACATTAATTGGCAATTGACTGAACTATATCTCTGTGTAAGATTTTGCCTATCTCAGCTTTTAAGAAAAAGAATACATTTGTAAAACTAGTTAATTTTTCTTAGTATCAGTCAGTAATTTGGAGTCTTGTGCTGTTTTAATAGCAAATTTCATTAAACTAACAGGTAGGTAATACTTCAGAAAAATGTCTGGATTTAATATTTTGTTTGTGGCTTCCCTTAACACTAAGTGGATTTTTGTCCACCTAATGTAAATGTGTAAAGTTTATTTGTGCATTTCACTTATTGGAATAACTAATAAAAGGTACAAACAATTTTTGTTTTACAGGTCAACAGCAAGGACAGGATGGAGTAAAAGTACAGCAAGCCACAATAGCTCCTGTAACCGTAGCAGTAGGTGGCATTGCTAATGCAGCAATTGGTGCTGTTAGTCCCGATCAGATAACACAAGTGCAGCTTCAACAAGCTCAACAAGCTTCTGACCAGGAAGTGCAGCCTGGCAAGAGACTGAGAAGAGTTGCCTGCTCATGTCCTAATTGCAGAGAGGGAGAAGGAAGGTAAATGTAACTTTTATCAGTATGTATTTAAGCATCTTATCACAGCTTGCCTCATTTGGGAATGAGATTGTCCTATATTGCCTAAATTTTGAATGCTTTCTATTAGAAAGTACATTTGTGTGGGCTTTTTTAGACGGGGATTAAAATTGCCTCTATTAGCATGAAATGTTTCTCCTAATACCTGGTAATGTTTTAGAATATAACTACTTAGCTGTTTAAATATGATCTTTTTAGAGGCAGCAATGAGCCAGGAAAAAAGAAACAGCATATCTGCCATATTGAAGGCTGTGGAAAAGTTTATGGCAAGACATCTCATCTTCGGGCACATCTGCGCTGGCACACCGGTGAAAGACCATTTGTGTGCAACTGGATCTTTTGTGGCAAGCGATTCACAAGGAGTGATGAGTTACAAAGGCATAGAAGAACCCACACAGGTTGGTCATCCCTCTCTGTAGCCATAGTAAAGCAAGTCTGATTTGTAGTGGCCATAGTTAAACAATGGTGTCAAGATTCTCACTAAGCTGAAAATTACCCTTAAATGTGAAAAAAGTAACTTTAAAATAAGGAAGTGGTAGGTTCCAGTTTTCATTAATTTAGGCTGATTGTGAATCATATAAATATAAAGGGATCTATTCCAACTGTTCTTTTGTATGTAGGCTAGAAAGAGATGACCATTTCATTATAGATAGCTGATGCACATTAGCTAGTGCCTGGTCTAAATGTAACAAATTTAGGTCAGGCACATAGGATTGGCCATGGACCAGGGTTGTTGTTTCCTCACTTGGATTAGCTCAGTCCTTAAGAAATTTATTAACCTAGTCCATACACTAGATTTGGTCTTTTTGGGAAATTTCCTAGTTTCAAGTGGGAACTGATAAAGCAAAGTCTCTTAACAGTTCAGAATGGAAGAGCTGGTGTTTTAAAAGCTGAGAAATTTTATCAGCCTTCATATTTTTATCCCCAGGAGAGTATCTCCCCCTCCCTGTCCCTTCTCCCCCAACTTAGAGCACCTGATGTCTAAGCACTAATTACATTTGAACAGTAACAGGACCTTTGGTAATTGAATTTGTCTCTCTTGGTGTAGATTTCATACATCTTCATAGAGCATTGGAATTCATGTTTCTGAATTTGTTTCCCATTGCTGTAATCTAAATTTAAAAAGCATTTTTAAAAAGTTGTTCTTTGAGTGCTTTTACCTCCCTTGCTCTGGTAGGTTTATGGAAGTTTATGAAAATTCTCTGGTGTCCTGAAATTCAAACTTCTCGTCAGATGATCACAGCACAGTAAATACTTGTTGAGAACATTTCAGTAGTGGGGAGTAGGTGGCCAAAAGCCTGTGACTGAACAGAACACACCTGGAAATGAGACAGATAGAAACAGTGTCCTTATAAAGACACTTTGAGTGTTGAATAGAATAGGGTGAGATTCAGATGATCAAGCAGTGTTCAGTGCTCTCTTTCAGTAACATGTTGGTTTTCTTTTTCTTCTTAAAAAGGTGAAAAGAGATTTGAATGCCCAGAATGTTCTAAAAGGTTTATGCGAAGTGACCATCTCTCGAAACATGTCAAAACTCATCAAAACAAGAAGGGTGGTGGAACAGCCCTTGCTATTGTTACCTCAGGAGAACTGGACTCTTCAGTTACTGAGGTTCTTGGTTCTCCAAGAATTGTCACTGTTGCTGCCATTTCTCAAGATTCAAACCCAGCAACCCCTAACGTTTCAACAAACATGGAAGAATTCTGAAAGGATCATTTATATGGACACCTAGTGCTGCACTTAAGTTTACATACCTTTCAGGATATGGAAGTGGGCTGGTAAAGTGGATTACAGAGCAGGAAATCTTTTTTTCAGTCATGACTTCTGTAAGTGTTCCAGGTTGGAGGGTCAGCATGGGAAGTGTACACCGGTGCAACAAGACAAAAATTTCAAAAATACAAACAGCGCAAATTGATGACTGGATAAACAGATAGAGGAATAATATTTCCATACTGTACTTTTTTAGTTATATATCTGTATATTCTGTAATGATTTTAAGTGAACTTTACCCCCCTATTTTAGCACTGTATGTTAATGTGTTTATAAAATCTGATAGTATCAATGTAAAACTGGGTGGACCTTGACTAGGATTAATACCATTTGATGAAGGCACTTTGTTTTTAACATAAATTTGTAATATTTTAATGAGAGCATCCTTTTCCCATAAGGCGCAGCAAAACAGAACACAGGATGAACAACAGTGGACATATTTTGGGGTTTTGCTCAGTCCATACAACACATCGGTTAATTTTGGCCATCTTTTCTCAAATTTTGGAATTACTCAAATAGCAGCTGAATGATGCGTGCTGCAAAGTGATTCTGAGGTGGGCCTCAGATTAATTTTGACTACTACATTATAGTAGTGTGTACAAATGACAATCAGTGAGTTCTAATTCCTCTCTTTGTGTGGAGAGCTAGGCTATTAGTAGAATTAGTTTAAACAGTAGGAAAGATAAAACCATAGAAAGATATTAACATATGATTTACAAAAGTAATGGTATCTTTATGTAGAAAAAAAATTGTGTCAATTTTGGTAATTCATTTCATTTTATATTTTCCTGCCCGTCTGCCCATGGCAAGGAGGTTGGAACTAGATGATCTTTAAGGTCTGTTCCAACCCAAACCATTCTGTGGTTCTATGATTCTGTATTTTCAAACATCTGTGGCCCATTTCTAACTCATAGATAACTTGAATCTTAAAAACTCAACCTTAGATGTTTGATTGTTTTAATTTTGTTAGAATTCATGGAAATCAATCTGACAACTGAGTGTTGTCCAGTATGTCCTCTCTGTAAATACTAGTTTATTATGTTGTGGTTAATGTGCTGAGTTCTTTGTGCTTTGACTTAATAGCCAAAGAAAAAAAATTAATTATCACATTTAATAAGGAAAGAAGTAAGTAAACATTTTCTCTTTCCCCTCAAATATTACCACCACTTTTCAAGGATAGTATGTAGGCTGGTAATAAATATCTGTTACCTATCAAGTCTTATATTGATCCTCCAACCAAAACACAAACTGGGAAATAGAAATATTATCATCTTTTTTGGACATGACTTTTGGTTTCAAAGGTTTGGTTACATTTTCAGATGTGACAGTGAATATAAAGGAAATATTAAAAAAAAGAAAAAAAGAAAAAACAACAACAAAAATTGCATTTTCTATGTCAAAATTAGTAGTAGGTAAAAGGAGGAAAGATGGCCAAATATTTCATACTCAGGATTTTTAATTACTTCCCCTAGGCATAAATACAACCTTTTACATCTACAGTCACTTGTTAATAAATTCTCATGACCAGTTTTTAAGGAGATTTATACACCAAAATATTTTAATGTAACTGAAGGAAGTACAGTGCAAGAAGAATAAGATGTTTTTCTTTCCCCTAAAAATTATGAAAGAAAGAATGTGTGTGGTAGCTGTTGGTTTGTAAGACGTAACAGGTACCCTGTGCATTCCCTAAAGATCATATACTTCTCATCTGAACAATTTATCAATCTTGTGGTGTTTTCTGTATTTTTGAAGCAAAAGAAATGCCATTGTTTACACTGTGTACACTTTAGGCCAGCCCTTTGTAGCAAAATACTAAGCTGAGGGTATTTTATACTTTCAGTTTACATAAAAAGCTTTGAGATTAAAGAAAAACAATTTTACACTGTGGTTATAAATTTCAAGTTTCTTAAAGCTTTTTTAGACTTGTAACAGAGTCTTTAAATTTTAGTTGGGTTTTGTACATTATTTTGTATATTTTATTTAAAGTACTCTTAACTGATGTATCTGGATTTAAAACATCAAAAGCAATTAGGTGTTACATTTAATACAGATGAACATTAGGTAGTATTAACTGTTAATTTTATTATAAAGGAAATGAAACGTCAAAGATATATTTTATCATTATGCTTCACAATCAGTGCTCTACATTACTTTATGCAAAGAAGAACTTTCCTAATGTTAATATCATATTTCCTAAAAGTTAACAGTTTTGTAAACTGAAGTTACAAGCATTCTGCACAGCCATTTCATATGTAATTTTTTCATGCATACTTATGTATGCAGATAGGAAACTGAAGTAATTTTTAATCTGCAATGAATCCCTATTATAGATGTATCCAAATCTAAATCTGGTTGGCTTCATAGCATCTCAAGTACATTAACTTGTGTTAGCAGGTGCACATTTTACCGCTGGAATTAGAAACATTCTGCCAGTCTGTTCTGCATACCATTCTGAATCCACTTTTCTGTCTTAAAAGGATCGTAAATTTCAATGTCCTTTATTTGACTCAGTGGGATATAGCTGTTGTAAGTAATAGGGCACAGATGTGCAGTAGTATCTTGTTTAATGGCATTTCACTGTTCATTCCCTTTGCCACCATTAAAATTTTTGCTTTATTGTAATTATCAGTGCAAAGTGTATTTACCATGGTAGAACTCCAGTGTTAGAATAGTTTTTTTCTTACAATATACTTTCTTTGGTTAGGTTTGTGTATGTGTTGCCGATTACATTAGCAATTGGTGTTAAGTCATTATTTATCACATTCTTTCACGAGAGCAGTAATAAAAGTGTGTAATCTAGGAGAAAAAGTTAATTTGTCAAAGTTAAGTAAGCATGATGTTTAGGTCCTATTTTTCAATTTTATAACTGTTTTATTGCAACAATATTTGTATTTAAGTCTTCATTTTAATGCCTTGTGGTGTTTTTTTATGCATGTCACTGAATTGTCATCCCGCAAGAATTGATGTGCAGCATAGGGTATTAAATCTACATAATGATTTTGAAACAGAAAAATAGTTGATGGTAAAAATGTAAATGTTTTGCAAAAATTCCTTATAAAAAAAGTTTTGTAGTAATATTTCACTTGTAAATTTTTCTAAAAAAAAATGGAAAAGGAAAAAAATGAGAGTAACATTTCCCCACATCTACAATTTAGAAATTAATTCTGCCAGCAAAGCCTGTAAGGCATTAATCTGACACTTTTACAATGCTGATTTGTATAATTTTTTGGTGGGTTTGGAACTAAAATCATGTACAAGTTGTTGCCTGCAATAACATTTTGCAAGTAACCTATTAAAATTCCCTTGAGTTTAAAAGGTTTCTTCATTTAATTGCTTACAATATAAAGCAGCAATAAATAATGTTTGTATGATAATCTGTTCATCAAGAAGAACACTAGAAAACAAATGCTTCTCAATGGGGAAAGGTTGGCAGCAGCTTCTGGATTTGTGTAATTAAGACCTGTACTTGCTGGTCAGCGTTTCCCAACTGGCAAACTCCCAGCAGGGAATTAAACCAGCAGATTCTAGCTCAGCATGAATTCTGTGGGGTTTGTTCAGCTCTAGCAAATGGAAGCTACGGTTGTTCCTGAACACACCAAAGGAATAACCAAAGGGGGAAAATTCCTAAGGTAAGGAATATGTGCATACACACACACACACACACACACACACACACACACACATGGACAGATAAAATAGAAATTTAGAAAATGGAAGATAACTCAGTTTGATAAAGCATCAAAGTGTCACTGTGTTGCACACAGGGAATGAATATAACAAATAGATGGAAACCTGAAAGTACTGACTTCAACTCGTGGAAAATATATTGAGCTTTTCTTAGTGAAATGTCAACAGGCTCCTGCATTGTGTTATACTAAAATAACTTTTATGGTATGCCAAATTGCTAATGATAATGTTATACTATTTTTTTTTTAATCCTAAAAATTTTTATGTACTTTACTGTACTTTTGCAGTAAATAAGTAATGCTGTTTCACAAAGGAAGAAATACATAGAGGATCACAGGATCATTTAGGTTGGAAAAGACCTTTAACATTGTTGAGCTCAACTGAAAAGCTAACACTGCAAATCCCACCACTAAAACATGTCCCTGACCACCACATATACACAAAAGAGGGCCACTTCCTTCCATTTTCAAAAAGATTTATAATTTATAATTTGAGACTCCTAACCTTGTACTGCAAAACAGAATAATCTTTCCTGAGATATAAAATATATTATCTTTATTATATGTTTGATTAAATACCTGTTAAAATCTCAGTAACTTCTCTTTGAATGTCAAACTTCTGAAGTCAGTCTATGTTGTAATTCAAAGTAAATGGACATCTGACCAACTAATATATCTTTATTGACCAATTTTTTAGTATTGTGGCAGTGGTATGTTTTGAAGCAAATTCTATATTACTGGTTAGAGTAGTCCTCTGCTTACACCATTTCAAATATACAGTATCAGAAAATAACAAACTCTTACATAAGGACATAAGGATGAATATGCATATTACATTTTACCCTTTTAGTCCTTCAAATGTGATCATTCTACTCTGGGAATCATGAAATGTGACACCAAACTGAGTATTTCTGTCCACAACTGTAAATTCTCTACCATTGCTAAAATTATCTGAAGTTACATTTTATATTTTTTCCATTAGCTTTCTTTTCTGTCCAGCTAGGTAGCAAATATCAGGACTAATTCATATTGAACTTCTAATGCCTTCCGTGTCCCTGCTTCCCATTCCTTTTCCTTTCCCCAAAGCTGCTTGCATCATTTCCTGATATCCTGAGATTTGACAATGAAAATGGAAGTACTGTGGGGACCTAGAGCTGGTATGTGCTATCTTTGCTTGCTAGAATACCTTCCATGGAGAGAGGCAGTGAGATACCTTTTCTAGAACAGCCTCACTAAAAATGACCAGAAGTTATCACAAGCAGATGGATTGGTGCTTTGCCTAACTACTGTTGATATAATGATGGGCATTTTTCTATTCAGTTTAGTATGGTTTGTTGGGTGGTTTTCATAGCAAGTAGCAAAAATTTCCTACTTCTAAATTGCCAGGTCAAGGAACATAGGCATTTCCTTGACTTACATGAGCAGCAATATAAGATTCATAATATACAAATTCAAAGTTCTATCTATAATTTCTACTTCTGTGTATGGAAAATACCTAGCCTTGAGCATTTAATAATTTCTTACAACAATATTTTAAACAACAACCCTTTAAAACCCCCTTATTTTAACAACAACCCTTTAAAAAATAAAAAAAATGTTTCAACTTTTAGAATTTGTCCTGGGAAGGAGAAACTGTTTTTAACTGAAGCTTATTGGAGACCATAAATATTGAGAGATTTCTTTATCAGGTACATATTTTACAGCATTTCTGGAATTTTTTACTTTCTCTCTTGCATCTGTTCCCTCATGCATCTGTGCTGTATCTTAGCCTAGGTTGCCATTAAGACCTCTCTCATTGCCTTTTCAAATGCTATAGCTTTTTATTTGAATAACCTTTTGCTTCTTGCTAAACACATTGCAGAAACACATAGACCAGACAAAAGAAGTACTCTCTCCTAAATATTTATATTGGAAAACTCCTTTGGAAAGTATTTCAGCTGAATGAGATCTCTGTTCCATCCCCACATATTATGGAAACTTAGTCCAAATTTTTAAAATAAGAGTTTGCAGGGCAGGGAGTGTTTATCAAAAAATGTTTGTGCTGCTGATCTAAAATTCTGTTAAGCATTTATTTTTATGTTATTTTTAGTTGAATGCATAGCTTTGCATCACTTGTATGCACTTTAAAGGAAAGTCTTGGACCAAATTCAAGGAAGAACCTAATCTTAAAGCTGGCTGACCTTTTGGTGTTGACACATTTGTCAAAGTTCTGAAAGATTCTTGAAACTACTGAAAGCAAGTAGCAACAGAGGCATTCTAGCATAGACCTAGACACATCCAGATTTTTTAAAAGTAAGTGAATTAACAAGGTATTGATTTACTTTCACAGCTCAGTTTCCTAACTTAAATTGATGCTGATATGTATGTCTGCTAAGTGGACATGTACATCTTTTAGGACTTTAAGCTTCTTAAGTTTGTACATCAACAAGTATATAAAACACTTTCCACTTGCTATCTCCTTTTTGTCAGTTCTACTTCAGTCTTGCAGATAGAGATTCTCTGCTTACAGTTTTAAAAATCTAAGGGATTAATATGCAAAATTAAACAGGTGAGTGGAAAAAAGCCAAGCAATTGAAAGCCAAACCAAGTGAAGTAATTTTTTCCAGTCACACATTTTAGTTTTGTATTGTTGCAATTTTTGTTTAGGCATGCCAGTTTTTTCATCATTTTATGTCAATTCCTAGCTGGATACTTCCATAACTAGATGTGGAAGAAGTGTTTATTTAAAGGAGAAAAAATGATAGCTAGAGCATAAACAGGATGCTGGTTGGTGTACCTTTTCCCCCTAAAGTCTTCCGTTTTTATTGACAGCAGTGACTAAAGTTTACTGCCACTCATAAAGGGAAGTCAAGATCATTGAAGCAGGCAAGAATTACCTGAGAGTGGGATGAGAAGGGTGATAAAATACTTAATTAGGGAAAAAAAAGAGTACATTACAAAATAGGAGACTGAAGTACTAAAAGAAACCTGAATGGAGTCTAAAATTATAGTACACAAACAGGAAAACCAGTAGTTACCATTATTAGTTACCATATGGAGCTAGAAGAAGGTGGAGAATAGGTAGGATATTCCCTTTGCAAATATACTTTTTTTAATGCTTTTGACTTTTGGCACAACACTGGTCTTGCACATGGTGCTAGCGCTTCTTTCTATCTTGAGCAGAAGTCACAGAGTCACTATTGAAAAGTCTTTGAAAGTGTAAATCCTTTATAGTGTTTATTTTTCTAACTGCTGGACTTGCAGACAGAGTAGCATATGGTTAAAAGTAGATTCCCCTGGGAGCTGTGCATGGACATAGTAAATGTCAATCATGCTGGATATTACCATCTGTTTACATTAAGAGAAGCAATCAATTTTTACAGATTGTCATGAACCAGAGAGATTTTTCTACATACATAGAAAAAATTCTATTTCCCTCAGCTGTTTTTTCTCTTTCTCTTTTATAACAGCATGAAACTGCACAGAAATAAAGTTGGTAGCCTTGATGGAATAAAAATATTCTGGTTTAAATGGTAAGAGTTTAAGATGTTAAATAATCATACATTTGGGCTCCTGCTCTTAAATATGAGCAGAACTGATTTCACTGGCATCCAATGTCAAGTTACTGAAAACATTCAAGTGGTATAATTCAGATGTATTGTAGTAAATGTGGCTTTTGCATTAAACACAATCCACACTTCTACATTCACATATCTAAGTTTCACTTTTGTTGAAATAAGTGCCAAAAGACTTTTTCTAAAACTAAGATTGAAAGCTTTGGGTAGTCTTCTATTTTTACACTTGTAGATTTCAAAATTAGTTTGGCATTGAGGATCACCTTGCTACTTATTCTTTCTATTTCGCCAGTAATAATTAGCGAATGCACCCTTGTTCCTCCTTTAGTTGTGACTGTTCAATAGCCTCTATGTTCTGCTTGTTTTAGCACAGTAGTCTGTTACCACACTGTTAGAATAAAATTTCTCACTCTTAAGAACTCTAGTCTATATTAGATTGTTATCTAATTAATTGTGGTAGCTGACATGTTAATATGCATGTGAAGAGTAGAGAGCTAGAGAACAATGGAGTATGTAACAAACCAATATGTAAAGAGGCTTTACCCACAAAAATGCTAAATTTAATCCTGTTTCTATTTGATTTCTTCCATTCTTTCAAGTTCTGCTTGTGCCCTGCAGAGAAAGAAAAAATAAGAAAATAAAAACATCATCATCTGTGGTCTTGAGGAGATATCTAGCAAACACACAAGAACCCATGCAGTGAAAAGAAGCTGACTGAGATAAATATTTATTGCACCAAACCCTTACCAGTTGGACAGCAATGATACATGGAGGAAAATCAAAAGTGAAAGTTATTGTGGAAGATGATAACAGATTTCAAACAGGTTCAGAAAAAGAATTTGGCGATTACCTTTTTTTCATATTGAAGAAATAAAAATACATGTACCACAATAATCTGTGTCTACCCCTTCATTTGAATGATTTGAAAGAATGTACCATGCGACCCCTCAGCTGAACTAAACAAAGCTTTTCACAAAAATTCCACAAGCAGTTTTTAATAAGGATCAGAAAATTACTTTTTGAAGGTGCCAGCCTTTTTAATTTCAGAGAACAAAAGCATCTATTATACTACTTTGCTGACATCTTAGAGATCAATATCTTTTTCACTTATATCTAGTCAACTGTCACCTTATATCCCTCAAAATGTATTATTATGATCTCAAGTTACTGTTGAATTTGTCTGTTAACAATCTGTTAATTGTCCATCTGACTGGCCAGCTAAGAAATTCAAATATCTACTCTATACATTGGGTTGAATATATGTATTCATTGTGCTACAGCTGCAGTAGCTAACTAGAAAATTTGCATCGAAGCTTTTACCCATACTCTTGCTGAAGTGCACTCCTACAAGATTTTCTGCTGAATATTTGAGATAAGATTTAAAGAAACAAAAGGATTATCAAAAAATAGTAAGGCAAGTAAATCTTGAGGACAAATTATGAGGACAGTCACTGAGGTTACAGAAGTCAGAAAAACACTTTGGGTCAACTTTAAGGATTTTTCATCCTTGTTTAATTATAGATATTTTAAGTTTTCTTTAAAGCATGTTTTCTTTTATTTCACCACAGGAAATGGGGAAATTACATGCCTTCAGTAGATAGGTAGGTAGGTAGGTAGGTAGGTAGGTAGGTAGGTAGGTAGGTAGGTAGGTAGGTAGGTAGGTAGGTAGGTAGGTAGATAGAGATAGATAGATAAATAGATGATAGATAGATAGATAGATAGATAGATAGATAGATAGATAGATAGATAGATAGACAGACAGATAGATAGATAGATAGATAGATAGATAGATAGATAGATAGATAGATAGATAAATAGATAGATAGATAGATGATAGATAAAATTTTTTCATCAGTGCCCATTTAAGTTTGTAGACTTCTCTGACTGTGACCCAAGAGGCAGGTTCTTCTGGGGAAGCCTGGAAAAACCCCTGCACTTACACCAAGGCAGGTGTTTTCTCTGCCGCTCTGTGATTCCAGAAAAGAGACGTAGCTCAAGCTTAGCTGTGAGGAGCTATATCACACAGATCGATGTCTCCAAAGAGTAAAAGAAGCCAAAAAGAAAAATTCTCTTTCAGTTTCCTTGAGAAAGGTGAAAAGTGCTCTGAAAGTTGGTTACATGCTGAATGTTGACCAAGTGAAGCATGAAAAGCAAATGGATGGCACTGGTGAGAGAGCCAAGCCCCAAGCCCTAGCAACACTGCTGAATTCTGGCTGACCCCTGCAGAGGGGAAAGTAATCGCCTTCTCTTAGAACATAAGAACAAAGGTGCTCCCAGAAAAGAAACCAGGGGAAGAAATGTAATGTCCTGTGTGCTGCAAAATAAGGAGAGTAAAATTCATCAAACACCACTACAGTTTTCTGCAAAAAGAAAGCAAGCCATCTCCAGAGGTCTGTGGGGCAGCAGCCTGGCACAACAAGGTGGGTTGCTGGGCATTGCCTCACTATTAGTGCTCAGCTCCTGAGAGAGCTCCCATGCAGCAGCACAGGGCTCTGTGCACTCTGAGGTACTGGTCTCTAAGCCACATTGGTAGTAGACTCAACTCACAGTTCCATCCCAGATGTTTTCTTGAAAACAACGCCACGATCACAGAGGTCTCCAGATGCCCACACCAAGAGCAGGCACATATTTTAAAAGGGGTTTTGCATTAGTCACATGACAAAAATCAACTTTTTCTGGGATGAGTGGCTGTCTACAGAGATGCTCTAAAGCTTGGCAGACCACCATGAGCTGGCAGAGACATGAGCAGCCTCTAAGTGCCAAACTGAAGAAACCTCAGAGGGAAACCTGTCCCACACCAACTGAAGCTGGCTTTCCTTGCAGCTGACATAATGGATGTTTTTCTCAGACATCCACAGATATTTTGCTTTCACTGGGTTGAAAACATGTGTTACCAAAATATCTGTGTTTTGTTTGTGCTTAGTCAGATGCAGTTAGGCAGCTTTAGCAGCTGTGAAGGCAAACACTAGTGACCTGTGTTTTTTTCTGCAAAGAGCAAGCTGAAGAGCAGTTTTAAATCCCGGTAGGAAATGTTCGTTGCACAGTGAACGTAACTTCAGAAAGCAGCTGTCCTCCCACTGCCGTGGAAGAGGCGGTTGCTACTCTCATGGCCTGAAGTTTAACCAAGAGCTGCCCAAATCGCTGTCCGCGCGTTGCTTCCTCCTGAGCCCCTTGTCCTTGTGTCCCCGCAGCAGCGGGAGCGGGATCCGGTGGAACCTGTCCCAGTTGTTGTTCTGGATCCTCGAGTGGGAGCCGGACATTTGTGGTCTGGTTTGTGTCTAACAACTCCCACCGGACGCGCTGTCCTGCCATCCTCAGGGCGCGCCGGGGAGCAGGTACGGGCAGGCAACAAACAGTTAATTTTTGGCACGTTTCTACACACTCGCGGAGAGAGATGCTGAGACGGGGATTCGTATTTCACACGTTCCCGGCGGCGCGGGGGAGGATGCATCAGCGCTGCTCCGTAGGGACTCGGCGCTGCGAACGGTCCCGAATTCCCCCAAACCCCGCCACGCTGCCGTGCCCTGCGCCCCGGCCCCTCCCGCACGGGCCCCGTCCAGCCGGAGAGACCG
>NW_005054333.1:5657724-5682844 GCF_000277835.1 Geospiza fortis | reverse complement strand
TGCCTCCTGCCGGCCCATCGGGGCTTTTCGCCGGGAATTTCAGGGCGTTCTTCCCCCCATCTCCCGGGGTGGGTAATGGGGAAATGCAGAGGGGTCGTGCTTCGTCTTTTCAGTTCCGAAGGGTTTGTAATTTTGAAAACCTGAAGAGCCACCAGCAACCAAGGCGGTGAGAGTGCAGTCTCTCGATGGAATATAGTGTCAGTCTGAAACAAAAAAAGTTGTTTGATTGGTTTTTTTGAGGGAACGGGGGTTGGACAAAACCTCGAACTGATTCCACAGCCTTGGTTTGACCAGCAGAGCAGGTTCAAAAATCAGTTCTTGGTGCATCTTTTCTTTGCATCACTGTGAGGCTCCACTTGTATCTCTTATCCAGTAAACTGGATAAGCATTTTAAGATTAGTTTAACTCTGATAGAACCCAAGAGGTAGAAATACTGATGCTTTACAGTGTCAATCTTCTTCCTGACCTCTTCTCCCTTGACTGTGAATGGTTCTGAAGATCTTGCCATTTACTTTGATAAATGTCATTGATTTCTCTGCTGTACTGGCTCTGTGGCATCTGTGTTGAGAACTAGAACTACAAGAACTGTATAAAACTTGGTCCCAGTTAAAATATTTGTAGCAAATGAGTTATTTTCATGACTGTAGTGTCCAACAGGAAAGTCTGTGAACACTTCAGTTGTGCAAAGCACAGCTCCTCTTCTCCCTCCCGTCCTTCTACCAACGGAGTCATGCTTACGCTACGGCAGCAATTGCTGTTATTTCTTACCTCCAGTTGCTGACCTATGCCACAAGCAGGCTGACCTTCTCTAAGGGATTACTCCTCTGCTGGGGAGCTGTCTCTGTCCCTCTCAGCCCTCTATCCTATACCATTCAGTATGGTATATGGGCTACCACCTCATTTTAGGAGTCAATGCTGTATATGCTTGTTGGTGTCACAGAATGAACCAATTTCTTGTTGGTATCATCCCAGACATAACTCAGTTTAGACTGTACTCAGTAATGGCTAACTCTTTCAGGTAGGCTAAAAGCATTTTGATTCAATGAAAATTTCAGTTCTGTATTTCTGAGCAAGCAGAGAAATTCACAGTAACTTGCAGAGCTGCCAAGCCATGAAATACAGAGCCCTGGCAAAGATTCTGAAGAGTTAGTTTATTTTTGGTGATGAAGACACAATTTATGATAAAAATTATGCTGTCAAATATTTTTCTAGTTCCCTCTAACTTAAGGAATCAAGTATATACAGTTGAACAGAATTAGGTCTGTGAGAATCTTGTCTCATCTCCTAAATGCAACTTGCTGGTATCTGGAAGGAGGACCCTGATTCTCTCTCTGTTACCTACCAATAAGGCTCTCTGGAAGATAAAACTACATGGATTTTTGGCAGAGCAGAGATGACTAAATGCAATTATGTATATTAAAATGCAGCACTGATGAAAGGTGGTATGGCATATCCAGGGATGGTTTTCAAAAGATGATGTGTATGATTGTATTTCCAAGCCCAGAGGCTTGGGAAAGGTCAGTGAATAGCCATGGGGAAGCTGGAAAAGCATGTTTAGGAGGAAGAACAAGGAATATGTATGTTTGTGTAGTATAGGTGTTCTGGAAAACATTTTCTGGATTTGAAACTTTCCTATTTACATATCATGTTTTCTTCACTCTGTCCAAGCAGAACGTGCTGATGTTCTGGCTTCTATTATGCATCAGTTGTTGAGAGCTCTGATGGGCAGCTGAACCCTCTTCATCTTTTGTCTGTCTAAACAGAAATGCAGCAGCGGTATTGTCAAACCAATAACCCGCATCTCACTTGATTTGGGTGCCACATGAGGTGATGCAGAAAGCTGTCTGTGCTGTGAGGAACACCACAGAGTGCCTTAGGATGGAGAACAGCAGAAAAGACCTTCAGTTTGGGGAGCTGGCTCAAACACTTCTCCAGCACACAGTGGCTTTCATAGAAGAGGTTTTTATATCTGAATAGTTATGATAAAGCAGGAAAAAAAAAAGAAAATAAAAAGAGAATGATATTTTAACTGGTATCAGAGACAACAGCCAAAATAGCTCTTCTGAAAGTGACTCTTTTAAAAAAAGGAGCTATCCCATTTCTAATATAATCATCAGAAGTGACTTGTTGCTGGAGGCTTAGTTCTGTCTAGCATGTCACTCTTCCTTTCTTTCTGTTGCCTTTTGTATAATGGATGTGACTGCTGTCATCTGAATTGCTTACTGCATGAAAGATATATTCTTCTTTGTGCTCAAGTCTCCAGAGCCATCCCCAGCAGAGTGCAAGGTGAGGTACTTCTTGTCCAGTGCACATCATGGTGAGAGATGAGGCATGAGTCACTTCCCTCGTGGGCAGTGATGACTAACTGCCTCTCCTGCCCGTGGAGCTGCCACACCAGAGCTGGGCACATGAGGAATCATCACCTCCAATCAGCTCTCTGATGACGACATGATGTAAAAGCAGTTTATTAGGCTGCAGGATGAAAGACTTTTACAGCTCATAAAGGAGGAAAGCTCATAAGAAGGTAATAAGAGAAGGAATATTTAATTTGCATGAGTCTTCCTAGAATTGTGCTGCTTCTGAAGTGTAAATCGTAAGAGATTTGTATACAAGATTTCACAATGTGTCACATAAGAGTTATTAGGATTAAACTATAAAAACAATTTCTCCATAAGATTTTCTTAAAGAAAATCATCTTCTTTTAGTGTGCATGTCATAAAGCTCTTTAGAAATCTCTTGCTTTATTAACAATATGTAGAAGGCGCTTAGAATTAGGACTAGGTACAAAATGTTCGGGGTATTTTTTTTTTTGTTGCAAATGTTCTGGGACTAACATGAAGTATTTAGTTTTCAACTTTTCAACTGAGTCTATATGAACACTTTGAAGAGAAAGGAGAGAGAGACTGCAAACCAGACCAGACTCCTACCTTTGCAATAAAATTTCACTTAAAATGGCTTTGGAAACTCTGCATTATAGCAACAGTGGATTTACACCCAAAAAGGTAACATCATGGATTAAAGGTTTTGTACTGTTCTTTCTTGCCCTCGAGTCATGCCTCTGGTCCTCATCTTGACTTTCTGGGTTTCTTTTCCAAAATCTTGAGAAGGTTTGACTCATCAAAATAACATGTTTTTAAATGTAAATACTCCAGTCCTGTGGAAAATTTTCTGATGTACAGATGCAGGTCCAAATTTTGGTTGGAGGGAGAAGAATGTAGTGATTCATGTCCATAGATCAGATTTGGGAAAACCCAAATTTAAGACCAGGGAAGCCAAACAGTTTCCACTGAGTTTTTTAATTATCACTTCTGCATTTTTATGGAAGAAAATGAAGTTTCAATGAGGGAATAAATGTGTGCCATTTATGCTGCAGTATTACAGATATTTTGTATAAGTACCAATGGCAATGACAGGAAGATGAAAAGTAGTCTTTTTGTCTGCTAGCACTTTGTTAGCAGTGTTCAGATTTCAGGCTGGTCATTATCTTTTCAGTTTGATCTTGAGAGGCAGCGGTTATGAATAGGGGCAGGGATAGAGCCACAACTGCCCTGCCGAGACGGAAATCTCCTCCTGATTGAAGCCCATGACAAAACTCCCATCAACATCAAAGCACAAAGATTCCAAGCACAGCAACCTGAATGCATCTGAAATCCACTGTTGGGCAGCTTGGAAAGGTCAAGGTTTTCTTCCAAAGATTAGTAGGGAAAAGAAAAAGACCCAGAGCAAATCATGACAAGCATAAAGAGAAGAGGAAGTTGGCGACTAAGTTCACAGTTCATTGCTAAATCTGTATTTATTAAGGAAGCTAATTTTTGTGACAACTGATACAGGCATTCAGCTGGCTTAGGTGTTTCTGCTTCAAATGAGAATGGGATTACTTTTTTCTTTGGTTTGATGTTAGGGACACGAATATATAAGATTTGGGTGTCACAAGTGGTGTCTGTAGCACTACTATGGCTGTTTACTTAACTAGCATATTCTGCAAAGGGGAGACAGAATTTCCCAGATTACCTGCTAAACTTTGTGTCTTACAACTTTCAATTTCCATGTGTTTGTGTTATTTTAAAAAACAAATCAAAACAAAATATTTGTAATCACAAAGTACTTAAAATTTTATTTCAAAATATTTTACAACCTTTTGCAAAGGAGAAACTGAAAGAGAAATAAAAGGTTTTGACATTAATTTAGTGCTTGTTCAGTGTATACACAAAAGGAATTTAATTAATAACTTTGGTATTTAAATCCAGTAGCTACATCTCATAACATGGCTTTAGTGTTCAAAAACAGAAAAATAACCCCTCCCAATGACATTTTTGTTTCTTTTTTTCCATACTGGAGCAAATCCAAACCCTATCAGATTTATGAAGGCCGTGAAGGTTAAGGAGTTTATTGTGTTAAGGAAGCATAAATTACTTCATAAAGCCACAAATGAACTTGTTAAATTAATGTCTGCCTTATGAGTCTCCAGGGAGCACACAGGCAGGGTAAGGCATGCCCTCCTCATGGATGAGATGGGAACTGAGCAGCATGACAGATGTCAGGAGGCTTTAGGAGGGGAGGATGGGCTCTGGGAGAGAAGACTTCTGCTGTCCTGGAGCAGCTGCTGGTGCTCAGGGACAGGCTAGGATGGAAACTGAGCATCAAGGTGCTGGAGAAGCTGTTTGTTACTCTATCAGGCCCTAATAAATTAGATTTTGGGAGCAGGATAATGGTTAAAACAGATAAATAGAAGTGCTATGTTTTTCATCTTAGCTTCTCGTTTTTTCTGCCCACTTGCTTACCTGTTGCTTTGCAGTTGTTACTCACTTATGCTGAGGTTGTTCTTGTGCTCTTCATGTCTTCACTGTCAAAACAAGCTATGAGTTTGTAACTAATGCAAAAGCAGACTTGCACCACTATTTTCCTTATTCCTTCCTTTTGTGTTATTTTCCAGTTTCTTCTTTGTAAGTCATTAGCACAGAAAGGAATCAGTGGGACACATTATGGATGTAGCAGCACATTTTTAGCTGCACAGTGCCCTAAAACTGAGCTCATAGCAAGGGTTCATCTCCCTGAATTATGTAACACAGAGGTTACTTATCAATTTTTATGTTTGACACTGAAAAATTGTTTTGGTTCAATAAGTGGTTTTTAAAGTGTAATTATTTTGTCATATTGAAATATGAATTTTCAGGAATTTATATTTTGGATTTATTAATTTCAAAGGTAAGACTTAAGCAGTCTGTAGAGTTATGAGAATTTGGAATCAGTTGAAGCTATGCTTCCAGGGTACAAAATAGGGATATTCTCTTGAATTACCATTTAAATGTGTTTTCAATAGATTGCCCTTCTCTGTTGCCTTGAGCACTTAATGTGAACTAAGCTCATATCGTAAAAGGCATCTTATTGTTTTTGATGAGACTAACACTAATATCAAAGGATGGCATCAAAAAGAAGAGTGACACTAATTATTCAGATGTGACTTTCTTACCTGTGGAGACAGCAATAATGTGGGCTGTGTTCACAGCTTAAGCAAACCTAAGATTTGATTTCAGTTTGGGTGTGCCTGTGTACAGGTTTATAATCCTGTCACAATTAAAAATGATCTGAAGGCTCTGGCCAGGGTCAGCTCCCTGCTCTGTGCCATGGCAGTGAAGCAGATGTGCCAGGCAGAGTAGTGTAAGTACTAAAAACTCAGCTAAAACTGAGGCAGAACTGATGAATTGGCTTAAGTGAAAGGGAAAAAAATCACATGTGGAACAGAATGTAGGCTTTAATGCTCCATAAATATTTTATTAAAATGCTTTGCTGTGTATTATTAATTTCTCTATCTGTAAACACTGCCAAAGTGTAATAAAATACTGTAAACAAGATCAATTTAATATTTTATGTTTATGTTAACTCTCATGTTTATTCAGAAAAACAAATTACCTCATAATATTAAGAAATTAAATAGTAAAATGCAGATTTTTTCACTTCTGGAATAACTGCAAGGAACCATTCAAAGGATCTTCAGCCAATGATTTTTGAGAAGGTGTTTGGGCATGGTGTTGATTAATAAATACAGCTGAAATATGATCTGTGTCTTTATAAACAGTCTTTTAGCTCTGTCTTCAGGATTTTTGAAAAATCTTATTCTAGTCAGAACTAAATTCTGAATTTCAGTGGCATTCATCCTTAAAGTACATATAGGAATGGGGATGAAGGGCTCTGTGCTGTCATGAGTTGGTATTCACTTTGAAATTTGGGGCTGTTTTTGTATTTTGCAGACAAGGTTCTAATTCCAGGACACTGCTGCATGCAGTTGAGTCAATGGTGGTCACAGCAGATTCCTGACACTGTGAGAAAGGATTCTGCTCTTCTTCTGCTGCATGGTCTTCATATAGGCCTCCAAACTGACCTGAACTTCTGGAAAGCAAGAAAAGACAACATTTTATTTAAAAATAAACAAGTAAGAGATTTCAGATATTTTTGCAAGCATCAAGGAGAACTTTCTTTTGGATTGCCTTTCTCTATGCACTTTGAAAAATGAGGCACCAAAACAACTTTATGTTGTTTTGTTTTTGCAAATAGTTTATAGTGGTTTCCCAAAGTAAGCAGGGCATGCATAAATTACAAAAGAAAGACTGAGTTAAATATAAGAGGAAGTTAATGTTAAGGGGTTAAACAGCTGTAAGGGGTTCTGTTGTTCTTGTCCATCTCTTCTAAATTTCTTCCCACGACATTTCTAACACTCTGGAGAAAATGAGTTTGAGAACAAAGTTTATATTCAGGAAATTACTGCCAAATTTGGCCATGAATCAGACAATATTGATTAATGATAACAATCATAACTTGTTACAAGCAAAATAGCTCTTTCTAATTTAAAATAATAGGCAAGGTTACTTACTTTCCAAATTGTTGGGAGCTGTGTTTAATCCTCTTCTTTTTCCATGCTTGTTATTCACAGTGTTTTGATGCCATGATGCCAGGTGAGTGAGAATTGTGAAGAATCCATTTCATTCCCCACTTTTTTAACCTTTCCAAGGATTTCAGCCAGCATTTATCAGTTTTTATTTGGTAGTAGGCTTGGGACATATTTCTTCATCAATTCTCTGAGTGTACTTCTAATCTGTATATTTTTGACAGGCAACCATGATCTTCAATTGTTTCCTTCTCATTTGTAAAATTATAGTTTCAGTGTTGTCTGGATTTAAAAAAAAATTTGTTAATATCTTAAAAGACAAAGAAAGCAGCTGTTACCCAGCTTTTCAGGATGTTCTCAAGGAAATAGAAGATGGTAAGGGTTGAGTGAGTGAGATGTATACTTTGTGTTTATGTGTGTCATAAATCACAACCTACTTGTTGCTCAGGTAGCTTCAAGTAAGGGTTGTAAACCACCTAAGTACCTAACAAATAAATGTTACTTGATACACAGGACACTATTAAAAAAGACACGGACGTAATCTGTCTTTTACCTGCTCAATAAACACTAAAATTACATTACAGATACTTCCAACTGGTTTTAGATTATTAAATTGAAGATAAGATGAATAAATAGTTGTCAGCCATCAGACATACAGGCACGGTGCAGTTAAATACAAAATATGCTTCTTGTGTAGAAACAAATTCTCTAGAAGATATATAATCTTTCCAGGATCGGTTGCTGCTCCTTACTTTGCATTGTTGATATAAGTTTGCTGCCTCTTTTCTTATCACATATCTTAATAGGCATTTCTGTTTGTGAATTTCAAAATGCTGGAAAGAGCTGCACAAGCCAAGAAAATATGGGCTTTGCAAACAAGCTGTGAATGACCTGCCTTGAGGCATTTTTTGTGGTCAATGAGCTTTCCCCATACTTCCACTGAAACCAAGTGGACTGCTGGGGGCGTGAGCACTTCTAGATGCTGGCAAGAAAAGACATTGTGTAGAGTTCACTGTTCTGGAGTATTTTGTTGGTCAGGAAGTAGGAGAATTACACATTATATATGCATGTGTGCTATGTTTGATTCTGGAGTTGGGGAAGCCCTCTTCTGCAAGTTTACTAAATGATGAAGTCTAAGAGAACTCATTTGCCGTTTCTGTATTTGTTGGCACAATATGTGCCACAGGAGAATTAGGACCCAAAACCTATGTCAGTGTGATGTCAAACGGGTAAATAAATTTTCCATGTCACTTTTACTGAGAGGAAGGAACTCTCTTTACTGTGTTATTTTCTGAATGTCCACTGTGCATACAGAAGGTGATACCTACCTAAGAGTCAGTCTAGCCAGGCAGGTTGAGGTTGAGGTGCTCTGGGAGCACCTCAAAAGTAAGCATTGCATTATGAGATAATTATAAAACTCGAATCATTAGAGATGAAAGTTTTAAAATATAATACATGTTGGGGTTTGTGTTTGTATATAAATTGAAAAGTGACTTTATGACTGATGTCATGACTACATTTTGGAAAGTAACTTTTAATTTTTTTTCTGTGGTTC
This sequence comes from Geospiza fortis, assembly GCF_000277835.1. Classification (NCBI taxonomy): domain Eukaryota; kingdom Metazoa; phylum Chordata; class Aves; order Passeriformes; family Thraupidae; genus Geospiza; species Geospiza fortis. The sequence goes on along the minus strand of NW_005054333.1, from coordinate 5,674,406 downwards.
ATTTATTTACATTCTAGTCTAGATTGTATCTTTCACCAAAAATCTTTTTAAAGAAACTGAAGAAGCATTAGAGTATGTGAAAACAGCCAAAACTACCTTAAAAAGCTTTAAGGATTTATTCTTTAATCACAGAAACATGTTGGAGAGTTACTTCGCCTATGCAAAGGAATTTAAACCGTGGGATTTCACATTTGAGATGTTGTTTTCCAGACTTGATATGTTCCCTAAAAGCTCACTGAAGACTGAGGTATTGCTTATTATCTCTGCTGCTGGATGAATACAGTATCTGAGAAATATGGGCTATTCTCAGCCATGCAGACAGCAAGGGTCAGGTTTCTAATATCCAGAACACAAAATCACAGTGCACTGAGGAGAGGTAAGAGTGTTGAACAGGAAGAGAATGTCACATGCTGTGCAAGAAGCAGACTAGTAATAGCATTATGAGGAATTGCAAAGGTGATTCCTAAATCCACTGCTTCTTAGGGTTTTGGAAGCTGCCTTAGTACAGTGCTGGTCTCCACATGCAGCCCATGGCTTGAAATTTCTCCTGAGCATGGCACCTGCCTCTAAGAACTAAGGACTCATCTATTTATAGCTATAAATATGTAGTGTTTCTGGCTAGTCCTTGGATGAGACAAAACACCCTTCATTTCTCTTTTTAAATCTCTGCTTTTAAGCAAGGGAAAATGAAAAAGCTGAGGTCAGGAAAGAAGTGCAGAATATTTGTCTATTATTGTGGTTAGTCAGCTCTGTAGGATGGGAGCAGCCATAGTTTTTGGTTCCTGCTCCTGGGGCTTTTTTATTGTTCTTTACTGAAACTGGAAGCAGTTGTAGAAGGAGACAGGACTGGCAGTTGATTAGAATTACAGAATCATAGAATAGTTTGAGTTTGAATGGAACTTTGAAGGTCACCTTGTCCAATTCTCCTGTGATGAGCAGGGACATCTTCAACTAGACCAGGTTGCTCAGAGCCCCATGCAACCTGGTCTTGAGCATTTCCAGGGATGGGGCATCCCCACCTTCTTTGGACAATCTGTTCCAGTGTCTCACCACCCTTATACTAAAAAAACCTTTTTCCTAATACTCAGTCTAAGTCTACTCTCTTTTAGTGTAAAACTATTTTCCCTTTTCCTGTAGCAACAAGCCCTGCTAAAAAGTTTGTCCATATCTTTCTTGTAAGTCCCCATTAAGTACTGAAAGGCTGTTGTAACATGTCCTCAGAGCTTTCTCTTCTCCAGCCTGAACAATCCCAATTCTCTCAGCCTCTTCTCAGAGCAGAGGTGCTCCATCCCTCTAAGCATCTTTGTGGCCCTCCTCTGGACCCATGCCCTTCCAGAAAATGTGAGGCTCACTTTTGGGATCTGAGTTGGAAAATTATGTTCTTTACCTCTGCAATTATTGAGACAGTGTGCTGCTCCATCCCACCCCTTTAATTACTCTCTGAGAGCAAGAAATCCAATCTTACAGCGTCTGACAGTGCCCACCAGCACGATCTGTGAAAGGGATTTGGGGTGAATATGTCGGATCTTGGCTGACTGTCATGAGAACAGGTTGAGGTTCTTTTGGTGAGGGGGAGCTGAAGGTATTGGGAAGAGCATCCTTTGCCAGCAGTTTTACAAAGGTGGCATCTTGTGCCCATCAGAGATGTCATGCACAGCCGTTGCACGTGAAGGAGCTCTTGCTGGTTCTCAGCAGTCAGGGGGGCCACAGAGAGCCCTGCCCCGTGCCAGGGCTGACAGAAGTCTGTAGATGACAGTGGTGAGACAAGGGGTCTGCAGTGACCTGGGGTCTGCTTGGGGAACTCATGACTGGTTTGCTCCTAGGAAGAATAACTGTTCTGATTTCTAAACATACAAGGGAAAAATTATTTTCATCCCTTTGGGGCATAAAACAATTACTTCATTCGAGTGAAATCAGAGACCATAGAAATTAATTTGGCACGTGTTACTAAAGAGGCTAAAGTGTGTTCAATTGTATTCCTCTGGGAAAAATTTAAGTTTAATTTTCATAACAACATTTTCTGTTACTATAATAAACCATGTGTTTAGGCATGAAAGTACACATTCAGGACTGCTTGCTCTTTTTCATCTAGGTCTTTTTTAACTCAATCTGCTGAAGTTGAAATGGAGTTAAATGTGTGTGCTGCATGGGACAATTAATTTCCACTTGTGTTTTCATCCTGGCAGTGAATCAGCCAGGATGAACCCTTGCTGGAAATATCTGTTGCTCTTTCACCTTTTCCTTCATAGAAATTATTTAACATTGCACAGGCTTAACTGCTCATTCTGTCAAAGCAGAAGGGAAAAGACCAAATTGCAAAGACCATCTCAAACACAGGTTTGTTACTGAGTTTTTTGTAGACATTAATTAATTTTTATTAATTTGACCGAGGAAATTTCCATTATTATGTTGCAATTTCAAAAGCTGGAAAAATTGGTTTTTGTGGACTTGACAGGTGTAGTTAAAGTGAGCAGAATTACTGAATAGTTTCTGGAAAGCTCTTCAGAAAGAGAATATGCGATCCTTTAGATTACAGCAATATGTTAACATTGTACCCTGTACACAGGGTATTATTATTTCCTTAGTTCAAAAGCATCTGTAAACTTGGAGTTGTGACTCTGGGAATGTTATAGCACTGAATTGAACTAGAGAGGCATGAGGTAACACAGCTGGGTACAGTTTCTTCTTTAAAACAGAAATTAATTTTCTTAAGGTTAGATTTCTGGATGCATTTTCTTGATCAGGTAAATTATTTAGAAGTGTCATATGTAGAGACACATTCAGATGGCTTTCGCCAAAGATTTTTAGTGGATAAACTAAATTTAAGTGAATAAAATAAATTTGGATAAAGTGAAACAAAATACCCCAGCAACATTGTCCAAAATTAAAGAAAAAAAGGTCAATTTTTCACATATAATATACAGAACTGTCAGTTCTGTAAGCCTTTTTTCCTGAGTGTTAGGATGCAATTTACATGCAGTTCTGGTGCAGATACAAAATCAGTTGAATCTACTCAAAAGATAGAGAATGTTTTTAAAATATTGATTTATAGAAGTGTCTTACAATAAAAGCTAAAATAATTCCTAACACTATACTTACCAGCAGTCATGGTATATCTTTAAAATAAAACAGAATATTTATTACTGTACTTTTTTAGACACCTTTTCTTGTAATTTTCAAAATTTTGGTGTTGGTTCATTGTATAAATATTTGTGAACTTGTAAAACTAGGTTTTTGGAAGGATTTAATCCCCTTCTAACATAAATTCCAATAAAGAAGTACTCTATCATATTATGTAGTTGGCTTTACTGCCTGCTGGCTAGAGCACTTAGCTGGCAGGAGGGCAGCCAAATTCTGTCCTTCATTTTTACCCTGCAGCTTTGTGGAGCAGGGAGATATTGATTAAATTCCCCTTGAAGTGGGGGCTGGTGAAGCCCAGGTGTGTCCAGCTCCAGGTGCAGATGTAATGGGTGCCCTGGGATGCTCTCTTCTTACTATCCTGATCCAGAAGGGGATTCTCCTAGCTGTGTCCCTGCCATTTCCCTGTGCTCCTGGCACCTGTGTACCCACGAGGCTGCTGGGTTTGCCCAGATGCAGACTATTGGAAGGTGGGCTGCAAGCTTTGCTGGTCTCCAGGAGCTTGGATCTGCTCTGTGGCAATTTTGGCAGTGTGCTAAGGAGAGAGATTGCTGCATGTGTGAGGAATGCTTTTTTTTGGTAAGATATTATTTAAACAGGCAAAATTTGGGAGCAGACCCAAATATTAAAGTTGTTAAAATGATAAATAACAAGAATAATTTGATAAAACATATAATAATGATACTTATAAGAAAAGGATTAGCAGAATATAGAGATTTACTGTTCCATTAGATTGGGTAGGAAGTATATTCTCTGTGTGCATACACTGATCTTTTTTGCAAGTATATATATTAATCTAGGTTCTTTTTTTCACTAAATCTCTTTTATAAACCATTTCTCTGGTTTATAACCAGAGAAATGGTTATAAACGGTCTAAATGGTTATAAACGAGGTCTAAACTAAATGAATGGCACATGCCTAGTTCATGCAGAAGCCTTGTAAAGTTGTTAATGCCTTTCTACAAAAATCCCGGTGCTTCTTTCAAATCCATGGCAGAGCTTTCCATGTCTCAGGGTCAGGACTCACTCTACTGTACTTCTGAATTTCATTGCTCCTGATAAAATCCCTTGTGATTCACAGTAAATCCCTGCGGATCCCTGCACAAAGCTGCCTCAGAAAGGAGAAGTGAATGGCAGCAGTGACCTACTGCTGCCTTTTTTCTCCCTTCTGAAGCACCAGGAAGCTCTGAACCAGCCTTGTTTGTGGCAGATGTGGATCCAAACACCCCTCCTGAGGTCTGTGTGTAGCTTACCCAGTCTTGCCTTTACCTCTGGAGGATTCCCTGCATGCTCAGTATATAAACATAAATTTGGTGACATGCTTGAAAATCAGTTTTAAGCTGCTCTGTAGGGTACAGCAATTTGGCCAGATGTAAACTGTAAGAGGGTTTGGATTTGATCAATTTTTGAGATGATGAGTACTTCCTTAGTGACTTGACTTACTCAGGACAAAAGCAGCCCTTTAGCACAGTTCTGAATGAGCATTCTGCATTGTAAATTTGCTGACTTTCCAGATTATTGCCAGGTAAAGCACAGTCAATGAATATTAGTTTTCAAGTTTGAGCCATTCTTCCTCATGCATGCAGGTCTAAGTGTTGACAGAAGAGGTACAGGTGAAATACCAAGCACCAATTACTGCGCTGGTTTTACTGTCACCACTAAAATATTTATTTTCCAGGTTCCTCAGAAACTATTTGCCTTTGGGTTTTACAATCCTAATCCAGATCTTTATCAGACAACAGCTGTCATTTTACAGTTAATTTATTTGTCAGAAGCTTGAAGGTTCATGCTGTTAAGTGCATGATATATGAATAGTGTCCACATATTTCCAGAACAAGCCTTACATGCTTCTGGATAGGCAGGAATGTGTTTGGCTAAAATGTGAATGGAATTGCCTGAAAACCTGAACAGAGTAATGATCTGGTTTGTGGTGTGACTGGGGGGGTCGGATCCCAAAGAGGATCAAAGGATGCATAGCTTTCAGGACATAAATCAGGTCTTCTCAGACTTACTGTCTTAAATGGATTCTTGATGTGTTAAATGTGTGCACCCCTAAAAGAGAATATATTGTAATTTAGCCACAGAACTATACCTAAATTCCTTTATTTGCCTTGGAGAAGTGCAGTAGTTCATCCTGTCATGGGTTTTGTGTACATGAGTAGGCTTGTGCTGTGAATTCAAAAAAACCTCAAACAAACAAAATTGATGTTAGTTGAGGGACGGATGGAGTTATAAAGGAAGAAGATTCTTAACTAAACAAGTTAATTTGATATGCCTATTCAGAGATGCTGGGTTTTTATTTAAATGTCCACCGTGGCTACTAATACTTCTATTTGTTTGTTTATTTATTTTTCAAGTGGCTTGCAACCGAAAAGAGATCCAGACAAGTTGCAAAGAAAAAAAATTCTCAGATGTTTAACATATTTAACAAAGTAACAAGTGTAGCTTTACATGTACATATTGCATGTTGCTGTTCCTATTGCTAATGGAAAAAAGGAGAAGATGCTGGAGCTCTCCTTTTAGAGCCAACATGGACTTGCATTAGTATGCACCTCTAATTTCTACCCTGCTATTATTTTTCCAAAAATCCTCATCTGTGAACATGGTTAATTACCTTGAGTATTAATAAAGTACATCTGTGCTGTAGAAAATGACTTGTTCTGTTGCCTGATACATATGGTAGCCATGCATTAAGATTACCTAATTAAATGTAACAATGATTCAGAGTCAAAAATACTGTTTACTTAGTTGACTTCAAGTATTTGAGTAGCTGAAGTCTGATGTGCATAATAACCTTCTTAATGATACTAGATAGGCATAATTTGGTCTTGTAAAAACCTGATGAGAAGATCTTTATTTAACAGGAGGGTTAAAAGGATGAAACAGTATCAAAGTAAGGGGCAATGTAGATGCCTATCCCTCTTACTATGCTTCTTAAACAAAGGTGTCCCTAGTACACACATGTATTGATTTTGCAGTGGTACACTTGCATTATAGCTTAAACTGTTATTCAAAATCAATCTGTATTTCTCAGAAAATGCTTTAGCTGCTAACTGTTTCTGTTTAAAAAACCCCCAAAACAACTATCACTGTTAGTAGTATCAATCATTGCTTGTTGGTTAAAAAAGCACTGAAAAATCTCAGAAATGTGTTCAGTGGCAGAGGCGGGCTATGTGTTTAACACTACCATATGCCATCCATCAGATTTTTCTGTCACTGGAAAAACACGGATTTTATACTTTTTTCTCCCTTTTTTTTTAACAATACAGGAGTTTGAAGATGATTATACTGATTTTAAAGCCAAAACACTGGATATTGACAGATGTGTTGCCTCCGTTTTCTGTAGGATTTCATGACTGTTCTAGTTTAGAATCTGTGTTCAAAGCCAGTACCCATATACATGAAACTGTTTATTTATAATTAGGAAGATAGTTTTGTGCATTGCTTAAATTACGGTTTTAGTTAAGCTATTTGTGATTTGAATGCCTTGAAATACTGACATATATATTGCAGCTGGAAATCAAACTGTGTTCTATGATTCTATTCTTGCTTTAGCTATGACTGCAGGCTCCTTCCAGAAGTTAACCCATAGCTAAAGCCAGATCTAAAATGCAGCTCAAAGAAACAGATTTTCAGCTCACTAACTTATTGTATTTTGCATTTGTCTGCATGAGGCCCAGATAATCCATGGATGGCAAGTGTGTCCAGGCTCTCCATCCAGTGTAGCACACAGGTAACCTGGGTAGTTGGAGCATGTGTTATTCTTACACAGGAATAATGAAAACTTAAGATAGGAAAGAACTGATTAGAAACAGTTCTTTAATATGATTTAGGCATTGTCATATGTTAAACACAAGTAAGTGAAGTCATGTTATTAAGAAAGAGGTAAGTATGTAAATGTTTAAATGAGTGGTTGTCCTGAAAGGCACAAGAATGTGAAATCTCGCATTTCAATCGGCCTTGTTGAAGTATCTAGTGGAGTATTGTGCTCAGACATTACACTTCAGGAAAAAGAATCTGTTGATAGTCATTGAGGCTGAAGAAGAGGAGAGAGAAGAGGCATAAATCTTCAAATACAATAGAGATTTCTGCATACAGGAAGGAAATAGTCTATTCTCTACACCCAGAACATACTGAACTTAATTTAAAGTGTATAAAGTTCAAGTATGATGACTGAGAAAACCACTTTATGCCAAGCATAATGAATTGCTAGAACAGATTGCCAGAGGAGGTGACAGGCTCTTCATTACTGAAAAATCTTCAGGGAGAGCTAGAAAAACCTTTTTGCAAATTGCATAGGTATAGCAAACCTCTTCTTGGAGCAGGAACATGGTCTAATTACTCTTGAAATCACTGTACATTTAGATGTACATTTCTATGACACTGTATTACACTCAAACTGTGGCAGAGTATTGTAAATTAGTTGTGGGTATAAGGCAATAATAATGAATATTTAGCTACTAATTTTGAATAAATTAATTTTCCTTAGGTAGACCCTTCTGGCATTGTTAGCAATTAAGTGAGTGTCTTGCATTTAATGTTTACCCTGTTTCTTTCCAAACTTGTTTTCTCACTGATTTCAGACAATGCATACATTGTTACATCTACTCTTTCAAGAAACTGATAACTTGTCTTAACTTTGCACATACCAATGAGAGTGGAAGGCAACTTAAAGAAATCACCTCTGCTTGCCACTTGTTTGGTCAGCTTTTACAGGAGTAGGTGTTTTTTTCTTCTCTAGAAAACATTAACTTACAAGTAAGACTTGGAATTTTTATGAGACTCAGGAGGAAGAGCCTAGTGACTTATGAGAGAGAATACCTCTGAGGGAAAAAAAGGGGAGAAAACAAACAAATGAGAAAAGTACAGGATAGAATTTCACTTAGGAGGTGAACTCGATCCTTGCATCCCTTCCAACTCAGAATATTCTGTCATTCTGTGATTTAGAAAGTATCAAGAGTGTGGGGTATATGTCTAGATCTGGAAAGCCTAGTTCCATACTTTTTAGGATCTGAGCTAATCTGTAATTCTTTAGCATTCTAAAATTCATCTGTTGGGGACAATTTAAGAGCATATTTAGAAATATGTGGTTTGTTGGTAAGCACATGACACATACCAACAGTACAGCTTGGTTCAGTGCCAGTCTCTGCACTTCAGAAATCTTTTGGATGAGATTTCATGTTGAGATTATTACAAAAAGAGAACTCTGCTGCCTTATCTGCTGTTTGGGTTTTTTCTCTTTTTATTTTCGTTTCAAGCTTTCAACCATCTTGGAAGCTTTCTAAAAAAAACCCTGTCTGAGAAGATAATTAGCCCAAATTGCAATATTTCACTGCAATTGTTTAGTGAAGAACTAGATAACTGCAAACGAACATGATGAACACATTAAAAAGGTATTGAACAATGCAAAAATAAAAGTGCATTTTCCTGCTCGTTCATAATACCTTAATTTATATTCTAATAAGTGGGGGGAAGAGGAGGAGGTTATAATTAAATCATTAACAAAAATATGCTGGTTACTTTGGGAAAACTGAAATGTTCTAAAGAACTGAAAGAACAAGTACAGACATTTTGGTCCTACTTTTCATTGGAGTCCATAAAGAGTTTTATTCTTGTATGAGGACAAGACTTTCAAAGATACTTATGGGGGACCTAAACATCCAAGTTATTTGAAAATTGTGCTCTGTCCGTTCCTCTTGTCCTGATCCTAAGCAAACATGCTTTCAACTGGGAGAACAGAGGATGGAAGCTCATGTGAGAGCTTTAGACACACATGAATTAAATTATTGTGTAGTACCAAGCCCAACATTGAAAACTGACATAGCTAATAGCATGCAAGGAGGGAGAAATTAAAACTTTCCACCAGCATTTGTTCATCAGTAAAGGGAAAAAAAACCTGATTAGGTGTGGGTTTTTGCCTTGCAGAAAGTCCACTTAGAAAGTCCTTCTAAGAAAGTCCAGAAAATACCTTTATTTCTCAGAAATACATGGAGAAGTTGAAATCTCTCGAGCAGTATGAAAATCAGACCTACAGTAAGCGGAATGTTCAGGTGGATTAAATTGGTCAGTTTAATTTAAACCAAACTAACTAGGTATAATCCTCAAAACTCACTCCTGATGGTGAATTTTGATCCTAAGGTGTGCACTTAGAACAGTAACTAAATATGTAACTGATGTTTGTCTTTGATTTCACAGTCAAAAAATGACAGTAATCTTCTAGGGTATGAATGAAACTTAGAGTCTTAAGCCTGTTTTTATAGAATAATGCAATTATTCAGGTTGGAAAAGACCCCTAACCTCATCAAATACAACTTTAAACCCAGCACTTCCAGGTCCACCAAAAAACCATGTCCCTAACTGCCACATCTATGTGCCTTTTAAATATTCCAGGGATGGTGACTCTACCACTTCCCTGAACAGTATGTTCTGATGCTTGACAGCCCTTTCAGTGAAGAAATTTTTCCTAATATCCAATCTAAACTTCCCTTGCCTTCCATATCACAGGCATTTGGGACTGTTCAGATATGTTTTCAAATGGTAGAATTTGATGGCTGTCAGGTGGTGCTGTCTTACAGACATCCTCAGCCATCTTTTTCTCTATGTATTCTGTCCCACACCCCCTCCCATTTATAATTTTTGTGAGTGGCAAGTGTAATTTTTCTGAATGAAAAAAATCTGGTGAGAGGAATAGATGGAAAACATTACAGCTGTAGTGTTTCCTACTGACACTAAAAGAAGGACTTATTAAACCATTGTTTTAAGAGCAGCATCTGCATATGAGAAATGAGAAACCTTTATTTGGTCTGTTTTGGGACTTGCACTGCCAGTCTACGGTGAAATTTCTATTTCTGTGCCCATCTGGTCTAATATTTTTGGTAGGATTTTTTGATGTGTACCTTTAGCTGATTTTCTAGTTACTCTGAAGTGATTCAGATTTGAGCTTCCCTTTTTTGTACTTTTGATATGGACAAAAACCACATGACAAGGTATATTTTTCATCCTGATAGAATTTTTTTCCACATGGTTTACTGAATGGTGTTTTTGGGGGAGATTAGTGGAATGAGAAAGCTACTTCCAGGTTATCTTTACATATTTGAAAATGGGTATAGCAGCAGGAGTAGAACTCTCTGTTTTGCTGTGTGGAAGATTCCCAACATAATTAAAATTAAGTTTTATGTGATTATACCTAAAATAACTGAGTATGTTAAGTTCAAATAGTTAATAATTACCAGTGATCCATGAAATGAATTCTAAGAAATTCTAGTAAAAGCTATGACATATAGTTTTGGTTAAATAATTCATCCACTCTAATTTCTTATTTATGAGTAGATGCAGGAATATTCTCACTGTTAATATACAGATCTTACTGGTGTATTTCTACCATGTGTGATTTTTTTTTTTGTTTAAAGAAAATGTTACTCTGTTAAATAGGAATTGCCCAAAGAATAGAATATTAAAAATACAGCTCTGTCAGTATAGCACAAATTAATTCCTCTTCAGGCATCTGACATTGCAGTTAATCAGAAGAAAATGCACTTTACTTGACATATGTTGAATTCTGGGATCAGCCCTTTTTGTCTCTGCTTTTCTTAATAAGAACAAGCATAATCAGTGACAAATGTCACTACCTGTTCTTCATGGGTAAGCAGATGGGATTCAGAGAAAGATTTAAAAGGGAAGCTCCCTTTCCATTTGGTGTAGAAAATCCATATGTTCATCTCAATAAGGTGATGAGGATTCTCAGAAAAACATATTTGCTTGTAATATTTCAGCACAAAAGTTAATGGTATTTCAATGTACACATTAAAATATTTGTGAGTTGGGTTTTTGCTGAGGTTTTTTTGTTTGTTTTTGGGTTTTTTGCGGGATTGTTTTGGAGGGTGTTTTGTTTTACTGGTGTTTTGGGGAATTTTATTTGTGGTTTGGGGATTTTTTTTTTCAAGATGCTGTTATAATTCTAGTGCCACCAAATTCAGGTTTCTTGTTTCTCTTCCAGTGTTGCATATGCTTACCAAAAAAAATTTTAAAGTTCTGAATACTTTCTCATGTTCCTTTACACAGCATAATGTTCTCTTGAGTAGAATAGCCTAAAGTGGACTATTAAGTGGCTTTTTTTTAAAACCTCATGAGGGGACTTTGTTAACATTTATACAACTTTAAGCAGAAGTGGTTTAATAAGTTAAAGAATGCAAGAATATAAATTAACTTCTTTATATGCAGCTTTTCTTTTGTGGTTTCAATGCAGAATCATTTGTAGGCTTTTGGGTGCTTTCAGAGGCAATGCAAATGTGGCTTTGTAGCCTCTTTGCCATAATTCTCTCAGCTTTTCTTATCTTGAATCATATATGCAGGATCCACAGATTTCACTGACAGGTGAAGTAAGCTCAGTATACCCTACAACTGTACCTTGAGTGCTCCTTCCCTCTTCCAGCAAATCAAGAGTTTGAGATGCTGGAAAAAGAAATGTTTCTAATGTGGGAATCTGTCTACAGAACTGTTTGAAGTATCTATTCCAGGCTACAAGCACATGAAACAATGTTGAAAAGTGCAATTTCTCAAGAAAGTGTGGGATATTCATGTTTATATTAATGTAAGAATTTTCTTAAAATTACTTACAAATTACTTATGAATTTAGACTATATTTTAATGTTATATTTTTAATTTGATCCTAGAGGTGCTATAGTTTTGATTTTAAAAAGTTAAATACTGAGGATTTTACTATTCCTTTTGTTTTTGAAATAATAGTTGCTATGTTTTAGGATACCCAGAGTGAAAATATGTCTGCTCCCAAGTCAACCAATTTCAAGATAATCCCAAAGCAAAACAAACTTTGTCGTTTCCTTTAGGGCTTTCTGAATACCCAGAACTTGCTTGATTAGTTTAAGTAACTGAGTAAAAATTCAGAAATCCAGAACTCAGAACTGTACATTAGAAAGCTCTACAAATCTAGAAGCAAGAGTCCAGAAAAGTCAGTGTACAGATCTGTATGGGGAATCAGTCTTGCAAAGTTCTGTTTCCCTCAAGATCCTGCCTTTCATAGGAAAGGTTAAAAATACATGTACTAGGTCTTAAGTCTGTAATTTTGTTGGTAGCACCCCCAGGAAGATTTGCAGGGCATCTTCCCAAAATCTCCCAGGTGCACTTGTATGTTACCTGTGTGTATGGGTGTGAGTCTAATAGCACAAGAAAGTTGTGCACGTATTATTTTATCAGATACTGAAACATGAAACTGTTAATATGTTTGGTCTTTGAGTTGAATTTAGAGAAGATGGATTATTATGTGTCTGAAAAGTAATGGTGGTGTAGGAAAAAATTTTGGCCCATGAACTCTTGCTGTAGGATGGGCTTGCCCCTGCATCCATTTATCTGGTTTGTGGCAGAAGCTTGTCTTCACCAAATGTTGTTGATGCTTTTATCTGTACTTTCTGTTTCAGAGCAGCATTGGTGATTGGACTGAAACCCAGTGGAGAGAGATTAATGTGGAACAGATGGATGCGCAGCTCAGAAGGTTTGCCAAGGCAGGTTCCACAGCCATCTATTTCGGCAATTTGTCTGTCTCAGTGCCACTCCTTCCTCACTCTTCCCACCCACTTGGATGTTTCGGTGGGTTTATTACTCCTGTCCAAGCTGAATGTTCTGGAACATGCTTTGCTTTGGGGGCTTTCCTTTAAAACTATTTTTCTGAATAGGTTTGCAGCCCCTGTGGAGTTATATGTAAAATCATGCTGTCGCTTCTCTGAGTTGAGGTGGTTTGGGAAATAAAAAAAAAGAGGGTGGGGGTTTATGGCAGACCCCTCCAGACAACAATCACTTTTACAGGAAGAATTTGCAGAGGTTCATCTGCTCTGCTCATAGGCTTAGCTCCAGAGGGTTGGGAGCTGCAGGGAAGGTGTTCATTTTTAAAGGGAAGGCACTTCTTCTGCTTGAAGTATTTCAATGTTTTGTTGACAGTAGCCCTGCAGAAGAAAATTCCAATGGGACGAGAGAAGTGCAAAGTGAAAATAACAACAAAGACTCCCCAGACTATTTGCAGGACACTACAGCTGTGCCTCACAGACAGCACAGCGGTTGAATACAAAGTCTTGAACCTAACAGGTATATTTCTTTTTGTTTCATATTTGTTTCATTCGGAAAGAAATTGTCTTTATTGCATGCCTATTTATTAGTCTTTTAAGAGAAAAATCAAATTTCATCCTAGATGCCTTCTCCTAAATTGCTTCAAAAGTGTCAGCTCCACTTACCCAGTTCTGATACTTTTTTTTTAAATCAAAAAAATCTCAGTGGTTTTGGTTCATAGGCTATAACATGGAGAAGTTGTTGGTTTTCAAAATTTTAATAAAATTCTTTTGAGCCATTTTGAAAAAAAATATTGAAGACTAATTTCCTTTTTTTTTTTCATTTTTAAGCTTAAAAAACTGTGAATCTGAAAGCGTAGCGGAGTGTGTAACAGAATTTTTCTGTGTTCCTTCAGTATACCAATGATTAATCACATACAGTTTTAATAAAAGCATATTTAAACTTCTTTTTAATGCAGGAAGGTCCTAACAGTATTAGCACAAAATTGTGATTCAACAAAAAGAAAATGAAAAAATAACTTAATGCCATCTTTTCAAATCATTGATAAAAATTTTAAGGTTTTTTAATTGAATTTCATTAATCTTACCAAGTAGCAAGAAAATAGTGCAAATATCTGCATCATTCCCTGAGGTTTCTAGTCTCAGATACTGAGTCTGTATCTTACATCAGCTTCAATGGCAGCTGTGCAAATAAACTTACCTTCAGTGTTAAAAAGTAGAGAACACCTGAGTACAAGTCAAAACAAAGCAAAAAAAACCCCGCAAACCTGAAACCACACCAAGAAATATTTCTGTTAGGCTCATCAAGTCCACACTTTGGTGGCAAATCTGAGAGTGTATCTGGTGTCTACAGTGTGTTAAATTTATTTAATTGTGATTTTAAGTTGGATTATATTTGAACACTTTGTTATATGCTTATGTTGGACTTTTTCATTGACCTGATTTTCTTCCTGCTCTCTCTTTTCTTTAGAGGTCAGGCTTTCAGTAGCAGAAGACCTTCTCAGACCTTCTGGGACTCCAGTTTCATAAAGATAGAAGATGAAGTCCAAAGTGTGTTTCTCAATGCTGTGCAAGAGTTGAGTACTGAAAAGGTGAGAGATGTACTTTTTTTCCCCTTCTGTTTTTGCAAAATAGTATGTAGCAAACTATTTGTTTGTTTAGGTCTTATTTCAAGAAATTAATCATAGAACTGAATATTTTCATGTGACTTCTCTAGGTATCAAAATTCACAGCCTAGCAAAATGAACTTCTTGTCTCTAGTATAGTTTACCATCACTGTGAATTACATATAATTTAATTAAATTCCTCAATTCCCAGTATGAAATATGATATATACATAGACAGATGTTATTATTGCTCTTATTATTCCCAGACTTTGGAAGAAATCAGCCAAACATGGACTGCCATGGAATTTTCTTACCAAAAGCATAAAAGAATAGAAAATCCTTTATTAAAGTCGAATGAGCACCTGCTTGAAATTTTAGGTAAAAATCAAATAAGAATTCAATTATTAGAAATATTATTATTGTATCAATATTATTCACTCCCTTGATGTACTTGGCAAGTTGAAACTTTTTCTTCCTGAATCTTTATTGCAGATATATATTTTCTCCAGATGTTAGTACTGAGAATTTACATTTATGCTGTGTAACTATACATATCCTAAAAACATTCCTGTCTCCATGTAGGACTTAAGAATAACAATTTTCTAAGCTTGTAATTCCTTCAATTTTTTGAAAATCTTTTAATAATATGCTGTCCATTTTCACTGTTTAATGATGTCTTCTCTTATGATATACAAAAATAACAACTACAGGAGAATTTGTTAAGCTCTTGTCAGCTTTAGTTCCTCTGTTTGATAAATAATTTTGATTTGTGCAGTTTTTCTGGGGTTTTTTTTGTTTTGTTTGTTTGCTTTTCTAGTTTCAGATGCAAGTGAATCTGAAAAGTAAATTTGTGGTATATTTCATTGAATAAATGAAAGGCTGGCAAAGTAAATTAAACATGGCAGATTTTGTCATTTCCATTTGGATGGAATTTCAACGCATATGGTTTCTTCATCAGAGTAATTATCTGCCTTGTTTTCCTTTCACATGGACTGGAAGCTGCTGGTGTCACAATTTGAGACAAAGATCTGCAGGTCATTCCTTCACATGTCTTTAATATCTTCTTTTATTTACTCTTTGTTAGCTTTTTAACCTCCTGGAGGCTCATAGAGATACGGTACTGCTGAGGTGCAGAAATCTGTTCTGCAAAGTCCCTATCATTTAGGAAAGTGATGGTAGAAATATAAGTTTAAGGTCTGTTATTTATTAATGGCTAAAGGTAATCACAACAATCAACATAAACACTTGAACTGACACAAGGCATTATATTAATTCTTCATTCTGACCAAAAAAGTCACTGAACCCTTGCACAGTAAAGATGATAATTTTGTGTTGCCAATATACCTGTAATTCAATCCACAGATCTAGGGAAAGTCCTCATCCTGTACAATTCTGAAAATCTAGTATAGGATAATATTCCATAGGGAAATTCTGTGCTTGAAATTTCAATATATTTCTAATTGTTTAAATCTGCAATTTAGAAACATTGACAACAGCATGTTTCACTATATGCTAAACAGTATATTTTTTTGTAGAAGTTGAGAACCTGTTAAGAGCAATGAAATTATTTGTGGTGTTTAACATGCATAAGTTTCTTCATGGTGCATATTGAAAAAAGCGTTGACCTTGAATGAGCAGAAATTCTCTAAGTTAATAAGTCTGCTAAAATCTGTCATTTTTATCTTGTTGAAGAGTTTTAAGGTATCACCAGTGATATCTGCAGTTCTCTCTGTTCATTTTACCTTTCCTTCATATTCAGTCTAAACACTGTCAAAATAGGTGCTTGTTGCTTTAATTTTTTTCTTTTTCCATCTAAGAAATAGAACTTAAAACAAGCTGATGAGGTGTATTCTTCCTTTTCCCCATGTTTTCTTGTCCCAGTTTAGTAAACTATATGAAGGTGAAAAAAATAAATTTGAGAGTTGAAATAGCTCCCTTTCTTTCTGTACAACAGTTGGTGACTGACATAACAAATAAAGAAAATGTGATGGAAGCTATGAGAAAGACAAAGGTGTATGAAAGCTCTGAAGCTCTGCAGCAGAGGTAAAATTTCCAGTATGATTACAAACTGTTCCAAAGTGTAGTTCTGCAACAAGCAGGAAATGAGAGCTGTCAGATTGTTTCCTTTTTGTGCAGGCGTGAGACGTCCCAATGATTTTTTTTGTCATTTGTTCCTATCTGACATACTGGATTTCTACTGCTTTTTACATGACCAGCTCAACTTGAGGCAGTGGCTTATTATTTAGGGATAGCATGATGTCAGAATTGTCAAATGTCTTCAAAGTATGTTCTGTTTGGATCAAATTCGCTCTCTCCATACTCTGGGAGTCCTTTCACACCTGCAACAGGATGTGGTGGATTCG